>NC_135978.1:34102988-34123698 GCF_053455715.1 Rhinoraja longicauda | reverse complement strand
TATTATCTCCCTCTGCGTCTCTGTATCTCCCATTTTCCCATCACTACCGCGTCTCTCTCATTCTCTTTCACTTTCTCTCTCTGTCTCTTTCTCTTTCTCTCTCCCTGCCTTTCTGCCACACCCTCTGACATTCTCTCTCTGCGTGTCCCTCTCTACCTCCCTGTCTCACTCTCTGCCTCTTCTTATCTGCATGGCTCCGTATCTCATTCTCTGCCTCTCTCTCTCTCTCTCTCTGCTTCTTTATCTCTGCCCCTCCCTCTCTTTCTCGCTCGCTCTCTGCCTCTCTCCGTCTCTCTCTCCTCTTCTCTCTTTCTCGTCGACTAACGTTAAAAAGATTTATTGTTTTCAAAGATTGGTGGACTGTAAATCTGACAAACGTCGATGTCAGTTCCATCGACGTAAATGTTTGAAATCATAACTAAGTCTACTATCCGCATCTACACTAAGACTGGTTCCATTTAATTTCTCTTTCCAGTTGAACCCAGTCTATCTCTCTTTTCCCGTTGACCACGAGGGAGCTGCCTCCAAAAGAGGAAGGACGTCTGATGGCGTTGAAAGGTGGGCTCCAAGACCTAGAACGAAGGAATCTGGTCCGGCCTCACTTGGAGTAGTACGTGCAGTTCTGGTCATTTGCGATAGGAAGAATGCGGCTGCTCTGGAGAGGGTGCAGTAGACCTAACAGTTTAATGGATATTAGGTCCAGGGAGAGGTTGGCCAGGGTGCAGATGAGAATTACGAGAGTGCCCCGGAGTTAGATGATATTAGCTGCAGGGAGATTTCGTGCAGAGGAGGTTTACCAGAATGTTGCCTGTATTATGGGGTACTAGTGACAGGGGGAGGTTGGAGTGGGTGCAGAGGAGATTTGCCTGGCTGCTGTTTGGATTATGGGTAAAAGTTACAAGGAGAGGGTGGCCCTATACATGTAGATGAGCTCATGAGAGGAATAGATCTGGTGAATACATTGGGGGCTTTAACACCAGGGTACAGGAATTTAAAAAAATAGAGGTAATAGGTTTCAGGTGAGTGCAGTAGAACCTGAGGGACAATCATATGTGCCTCCAGCCCCACCTCTGGCAGCGCATTCCAGCCCCCACCACCTTCTGTGTAAAATAACCTTTCCCCAAACATTTTCTTTAAATTACCCGTGTCACTTAAATCTCTGCCTATGAGGGAAATTTGGGCAGGTACACGGATAAGAACATTTTGGAACGGTATGGGCCAAACACGGGTAAATGGGACGAGCTTAGATGGGGCATCTTGGTCGGCATGGAGGATTATTGGCCGAAAAGCTAATATCCTAATATAAGCACAAGGTGCTGGGGCAAATCAACGGATTAGGCAGCATCCCTGGTTAAAATATTAGGTGCGATTTCGGGTCGGGACCCTTCTTCAGAGTAAAAGTGGAGGGTGAGGTGTACTGGTGGAGAGATGGATGCAAGAAGTGACCGGGACAAATCCGTCCCTGCAACAACTGACCTCAGGCGGGGCGGTGCGTTGATATGTCTATTGTTGGCTCGGGAAGATGAGATCTCAAGAAAAACAATGCAGAGAACTGTGGAACTGCAAAACGATGAGGGTGGGGGGGATGGGCAAGAAGGGTATTATTGTGAAGTTATTAAAAAAAATAGAGAATTCAATGTTCATACCGCTCGGCTGTAAGCTATCCAAGTGAAATATGAGGTGCTGTTCCCCAATTTGCCAATGGCCTCACTCTGGCAATGTAGGGAGCCATTGGCCGAAAGTTCACAACGGGAATGGGCAAGGGAGTTGAAATGGTTGGCATGCGGGATATCCAGTATGTCTCAGCTCACCGAGTGTCCGTGTGCAGCGAAACAGTCGCCGGTCCAGATTTGGTCTCGCCGACATACAGAAGCTTACTTCGGGAACATCCGCATAAAACAGACGCAGTTTAAGGAGGTTTAAGGTGAACCTTTGACTCACCTGGAAGATCTGTCGGGGTCCCTGGATGGAGTGGAGGGAGCAGGTATATGAACATAGATGAGGCACTCACACGTGTCTCCTCTGTGTTCAATGCTTCTGCTCTCGCTCTCGTTTAAGAAACATTGACACAGGTATATAGATTGGATGAGTTTCGAGGAAAACAGAACAAACGCAAACAGGAAGAACTATTGTGGATGAGACATGTTGGTCGGTTAGGACAGGTTGGGCCGAAGGGCTTATTTCCACGCTGTATAATTTGGATGATGGAATTGGAAGTAAAACTAGCAGGTTTGCAGATGACACAAAGCTGGGAGACAGTGTGCACTGCGAAGAGGATCTTAGGAGGTTGCAGGGTGACATGGGCAGGTTGAGTGAGTGGGCAGATGTATGGCAGATGCAGTATAATGTAGATAAATGTGAGGCTATCCACTTCGGCGGCAAAAACAAAGGAGGCAGATTATTATCTCAATGGTGTCAGATTAGGTAAAGCGGAAGTGCAACGAGACCTTGGTGTCCTTGTACAGTAGTCACTGAAAGTAAGCGTGCAGGTACAGCAGGCAGTGAAGAAAGCTAATGGCATGTTGGCCATAACGAGAGGATTTCAGTATCGCAGCAAGGAGGTCCTTCTGCAGTTGTATATGGCCCTGGTGAGACCACATCTGGAGTATTGTGCGCAGTTTTCTTCTCCTAATTTGAGGAATGATGTCCTTGCTATTGAGGCAGTGCAGCGTAGGTTCACGAGGCTAATCCCTGGGATGGAGGGACTGCCATATGAGGAAAGATTGGAAAGACTGGGCTTGTATTCACTGGAGTTTAGAAGGATGAGACGGGATCTTATAGAGACGTATAATTTTTTTTAAAGGACTGGACAAGCTAGATGCAGGAAACATGTTCCCAATGTTCAGTGAGTCCAGAACCAGGGGACACAGTCTTAGAATAAAGGGGAGGCAATTTAAAACTGAGGTGAGAAGAAACATTTTCACCCAGAGAGTTGTGAATTTGTGGAATTCTCTGCCACAGAAGGCAGTGGAGGCCAATTCACTGGATGAATGTAAAATAGAATTAGACAAAGGTTTAGGGGCTGGTGGAATCAAGGGATATGGGGAGAAGGCAGGCATGGGTTACTGACTGTGGATAATCAGCCATGATCACAATGAATGGCGGTGCTGGCTCGAAGGGCCAAATGGCCTCCTCCTGTACCTATGTTGCTATGTTTCTATGTATGACTCTGTGACTAAGAATTCGCTGTTCCTCAACTTTCACTGCTCAAGCCCCCTCATCCAACACATAATGCGTCGACATTTCCATCACATCGCCAACGTTTGCCACCACTAAACATATCATTCCATCCCCACCTCCTTTCAGCAGGGACCGTTCGCTCCGCAACTCCTTGCTCCACTAATCAAGTGACGCATCTCGTGCGGCTTTCCTGCAGGTGGACTATTAATAGAATCTGCCTGTTTATCTGACAGCATTTGGTCATTATTTCAGACCGCCTGTTGAGTGGTCCCCGGACACCCAAGAAACTGCTTTACAGAGCCCGACTTCGGCTGCCCGGGAATTGGACGACATCATGGCGAACCTGGCCGGGGTAAGTGCGCGCGCCCGCGAGCCGCTGTAAATCCGCCATAACGCATGGAGATCGAGTCCAAAGTTACAACGGATGAATAGGGAATGTTGGCAGGCGGGGGTGGGGGTGGGAGGTGGAGGGTGGGGGGAGGGGTGGTCTATACTGCTCCACAAAGCCTAGTAGTAATCCAGCATCCCGCTCAAAAAGAGGCGGTGCAGTGGCGCAGTTGTCTCACACAGCCCAGGTTGAATCCCAACATCGGTTGCTGTCTGTACGATGTTTGTACGATATCCCTGTGATAGCTAAGGCTTTCTCCGAGAGCTTCGGATTCCTCCTACATTCCACATGCTTGTTGGTTTGTAGGTTAATTGGCTTCTGTGAATTGTCCCCAGGGTGCAGGGTAGAAATAATGTAGATAACTGATCGTTAGTCGGCGCGACCTCAGTGGGCAAAGGATTTGCTTCCACCTATATCTCTAAACTAAATTAAACAAAACTAAATTACAATTAGTAGCCTAAATTATCCCCTGTTCCTGCCTGTAAATGTCATCGTTATACAGTAACTAGAGATATAAGGGGACCTCACTAAAACTCAGCGAATAGAGAAAGACTGGGACAGGCTGGGTGTGGAGACGATATTTCCATTAGTGGGAGAGAATAAAGGCCTTCTGTAGAATTCTTTGCCAGAGATGGTTGTGGATGCCACGTCATTGTGTATTTTGAATGCTTGGATTGACAGGTGAGGGCGGCATAGTGGCGCAGCGGTGGAATGGCTGCCTTACAGCGCCGGCTACCCGGGTGCGACCCTGACTATGGGTGCCGTCTAATCGGAATTTTTTACGTTCCCCTGTGACCGCGTTGGTTTTCTGCGGGGTGGTCCAGTTCCTTCCCACCTGCAAAGACGGACAGTTTGTAGGTTAATTAGCTCCGATTTTAAAAAGATATATAATTTTTCCCTAGTCTGTAGGAATAGTGCTGGTGTACTATCGGCGCAAACACGTTGTATCTCTGCAGTCTAAAGTAAAGATACTTCATTCGGAAGGCTGTCAAGGGTTATGAGGAGAAAGTAGGAGAATGGGGTTGAAGGGCGAAGATAGATCAGCGACGATGGAATAGCAGATTTGGCTAATTGGCCAAGTTGGCTGGGGAGATGGAGGAGGCAGATCTGACAGTACCTTAAATAAATAGGTTTTGGAATGGATATTGCAGGGGTTTGAGTGATAACAGTTCACGTGCAGGAAGAGGAGTTTGCCACAGATATTGTGGTGTACTATCGCCACAGATATTGTGGGACGATCGGCAGTTTGCCTGCATTCACTTTTTATGTCCTATATATTCTTTGAAATTATAAGAGTCTGCAAAATGTACATCTTACACCTAAGGTATCACAAAATGCTGGAGTAATTCAGCGGGTCAGGCCGCATCTCTGGAGAGAAGGAATGGGTGACGTTTCAGGTCGAGATCCTTCTTCAGACTGATGTCTGGGGGGGCGGGACAAAGAAAGGATGTAGTTGGAGACAGGAAGACAGTGGGAGAACTGTGAAGCGGAGGGGAAGAGAGGAACAGATGAGCTATCTAAAGCTAGAGAAGGCAATGTTCATACTGGTGGGGCACACCTAAAGTCTCCAAACGCAAGCAGGAAGAAACGAGATCGCCCCATATGGGATCGCCCCAACGGGATCGCCCCACCAGTTCATGAATTTGCCCAAGACATGAATTACCTTCGCGCGACCCCACAGAAACAGTACACAGGTAGACTGACATTTTCCACCGTCGGTAAAAAAATTCTGACAAAGACTAGAGAGCATAGTTTTAAGGCGAGAGCGGCAAAGTTTCAAGTGCTAGGGCAACTGCGGGACAAGTATTTTTTTTCACATAGAGTGTTGTGTCCTGGACATTGCCAGAGGTGATGGAGGCAGATGCGATAGTGGAATCAAGAGCCTTATACATAGGCCCACAGAAATACAGGGCTGGAAAGATATATTGCACGTCCAGGCAGAGCAGGTTATTTAAAATTGACAACGCGTTCGGAAGAGAAATTGTGGGGCATTGCGCCTGTTCTTGTCACAGAGATCACTGTTATGCGTTCCATGAAATCCTATGGATAATAAGCCTCCAAACCGAACAAACGCGGGGACATCGGACTAGATGAGCGTAGTATGGATGAGTTGGGCCGAGGGAGTTGTTACCGTGATGAATAACGATTTAGTGGATTGAGAAAATACTGCAATGATACAAGCCGAGGCCCACCGAGTTCACGCCGACCACGATCTCCCATTCACACTTGTTTAGTTGTTAGATACAGCGTTGAAACATGCTCTTCGGCCAAACGAGTCCACACTGACCATCGATCACCCGTTTATATATACATTTTATTTTATCCCTCTTTCCTATTCACTCCTTACATATTAGGGACATTTTCCAATCACATTGACCTCCACGTGCAGGTTTGGATGCTAATTGGCATTTGCAAATTGGCCCTAGTGTGGGTGACAAAAAACGTGTACGGGTGATCGCTGGTCGGCGCGGCCTCAGTGGGTCGAAGTGCCAGTTTGTCCGCTGTATATCTGAAACGAAAACTAAAAAAAAAATAAACGCGCCCGTATGCGGGAAGTGGGAGGGCACTGGGGTACTGACGACACCAAAGCGGTAACAAAGGAAACGTGCAAACTCAGTACAGGTCACAATCGAATCCGGGTCGCTGATGCTGTGAGGTAGCGGCTCTATCAGCTGCGCCACTGTATAGCCACCTCTAATACATCCGGGCCCTCTCACCTTCCGGCACAACCGCAGAATAGCAGTTATCTTTAGAAATAAATGAGGAGGAACTTATTTCACCATAGGTGGATTTGCGGAATTCATTGAGGTTCCTATCAATGTCCGCGTTAAAACTGCCAATTGACTCGGCCTCAACCGCCGATCGTGGCAATGAATACTAAAGGTACGTAACTTTATTGTTAGGTCGTGCAGTCCGGCCCTAGACTCACCCATGTCTGGAAACATCCTCCCCATATCCACTCTATCTAGTTTTAGATTTTGGGTGAAGAGATGCAGCGTGGAAATAAGCCCTTCAGCCCACCACGATCACCCATAACTGAGTTATATCCTACACACAAGGGACAATTTACAGAAGCTTCCAAACCCGAACGTCTTTTGGATGTGGGAGGAAACTGGAGCACCCGAAGAAATCCCATGCGGTCGCAGGGAGAACGTACAAACTTCGTTCAGACGTCAGTATCGAACCTATATCTCTGGGTCTGTAAGGCAGCAAATCCATCGCTGCGTCACTATGCCACCCTCAAAGGCTAATATTATTCACCAATACGTGAAAAGTACCTGTACATACGGCGATGTATTTATATCAAAAGCCTCTTCTGCGTCCTTATATCAGGTTCTCAGCCTCAATGAACCCTCGCCGACCTCGGCCATCCTCATCCCAGAAGCAAACTCGCAGACGCCGGAGACTTCGTTGGACAACATGCTAGGAACCCTACAAGCGGACCTCAAACGCCTTGGGGTAAGCACCGTAGCAAAGGGGATCTGCTGCTCCTGCAAGAAGCCCATCGTAGGAAAGGTGAGTACAGCAATGTTCGGTTCCGGGTGATTGCGCAATGGGTTCTGGCCCTCGGGTTCAGCGGACGTGACACGTTTCGCGTAATGATTGGCATCTCACAGTGCTACTGAGCACTGTACCAATCGGCCCCACTCGTCCATGATACTGCATCAAAGCTGGTCCCCTTTGCCGGCGTTTGACTCATACCCCATCTAAACCTTTCCTATCCATGTCCGTGCAAATGTATTTAAATATTGTTAATATATTAATATATTAATATAATATATTATATTATATTAAAACAATTGATAACAATATATAATATATTAGCTTCTTCTACGTTCTCTGGCAGCTCATTCCATACTCTCTCCACCCTCTCTGGGAAAACATTGCCACAGGTTCCTCTCACCATTGCCCTCCAGTTGCTGATTCCACTACCCTGGGGAAAACTATTTTTGTATTCACAGGATTAATCCCTCCCATGCTGTTCTCTACCTCCATTGAATCATTCCTCCGCCTCTCGCTCCCCGAAGAATAACGTCCTTGCCTGCCCAACCTCTCTGTGTATATCACACGCCCTCTGTTCCTGGCAACATCCTCGTAAACCATATGTGCGCTCTTTCCAGATCAATGACATCGTTCCCAGTGCAAGATAACCATAACTGAATAATATTTGGGCCGAAGGGCCTGTTTCCATACTGTTTGAGTCTATGATAAGAGTAAGGCCCACCCCACGGGAGGGGGGTGGGGTGGGGGGGGGTGGAGGAGGAAGAGGGTGGGGGCGCCACCGGAACGAAGAGATACATCTCGGTGCCTATTAGCTAGGGTGCAACTGAGGAGGTGATGTTTGACACAAAGTGCTGCAGTAACCCCGCGGGTCAGGTAGAGTCTCTGGGGACAATGGAAAGCACAAGCTGCTGGAGTAATTCTGCGGGTCAGGCAACATCGCCGGAGAATTACGGACAGGTATAAAGTGCTGAGGTAACTCTGCGGGCCAGGCAGCATCCCTGGAAAACACTGTTAAGTAAAAATGCCAGAGGAACTCAGTTGCTCAGGCCGAATCTCTGGAGAACACGGATATGCACAAAGTACTGGAGTAGTTCTGCGGGCCATGCAACATCTCCAGACAACATGGTGGGGTACAAAGTGTTTAAGGAACTCGGCGCGTCAAACAGCATCTCGAGAGAACATGGACAGGTACAAAATGTTGGAGTAACTCGACGGGTCAGGCAGCGAATCTGGAGAACATGGATAGGTACAATGCGCTGCTGGAACGCAGCGGGCCAGGCAGTGTCTCTCGGAAACATTGTCAGGTGACGTTTCGGAACCCTTCTTCAGACTCCGTTCCGAAATGTTTCATATTCAAATTTGCGGATGACTCAAAGCTGGGTGGCAGTGTGAACTGTGAGGAGGATGCTATAAGGATGCAGGGTGACTTGGACAGGTTCTGTGATTGGGCAGATGAAGGCAGATGTAGTTTAATGTGCATAAATGTGAATGTATCCACTTTGGTGGAAAGAACAGGAAGGCAGATTATTATCTGAATGGTGTCAAGTTAGGAAATGGGGAAGTATAAAGAGATCTGGGAGTCCTTGTTCATCAGGCACTTAAAGTTAGCATGTGTAGGAAAACAACTGCAGATGTTGGTACAAATCGAAGGTATCACAAAATGCTGGAGTAACTCGGTAGGTCAGGCAGCATCCGGGAGAGAATGAATTGGTGACGTTTCAGGTCGATACCCTTCTTCAGACTGATGTCGGGGGGCGGGACAAAGAAAGGATATAGATGGAGACAGGAAGAGGAACTGTCTAAAGTTAGAGAAGTCAATGTTCATACCAAGCGAAATATGAGGTGATGTTCCTCCAATTTCCGGTGGGCCTCGCTACGACACTGGAGCAGGCCCATGACAGAGAGGTCAGACTGGGAGTGGGAGGGGGAGTTGAAGTGCTCAGCCACCGGGAGATCAGGTGGGTTAAGGCGGACTGACAGAATGTGTTGAGCGAAGCGATCGCCGAGCCTGCGTTGGGTCTCCCCGATTTAGAGAAGTTGACATCTGGAACAGCGGATACAATAGATGAGGTTGGGGAAGGTGCATGTCACGCCTGGAAAGACTGCTTGGGTCCTTTGATGGAGTCCATGGGGGAGGTAAAGGGACAGTTGTTGCATCGCTGCCGTTGCAGGGGAAAGTGCCTGGTTTTGGTATGAAGCGACGAGTGGACCAGGGAGTTACGGAGTGAACGGTCTCTGCGGAACGCAGAAAGGGGAGGAGATGGGAAGATGTGGCCAGTACTGGGATTCCGTTGGAGGTGACGGAAATGTTGGAGGATAATTTGTTGGATACCCTGGCTGATGGGGTGGAAGGTGAGGACAAGGGGGATTGGTGGAAGGTGAGGACCTAAATTAGCATTCAGGTACAGCAGGCAGTGAAGAAAGCTAATGGCATGTTGGCCTTTATGACAAGAGGAGTTGAGTATATGAGCAAAGAGGTCCTTCTGCAGTTGTACAGTGCCCTAGTGAGACCGCACCTGGAGTACTTTGTGCAGTTTTGGTCTCCAAATTTGAGGAAGGATATTCTTGCTATTGAGGGCGTGCAGCATAGGGTCACTAGGTTAATTCCTTGAATGGCGGGACTGTCGTATGTTGAAAGACTGGAGCGACTAGGCTTGTATACGCTGGAATTTAGAAGGATGAGAAGCGATCTTATTGATACATATGCGATTATTACGAAATTGGACACATTAGACGCAGGAAACATGTTCCCAATGTTGGGGGAGTCCAGAACTAGGGGTCACAGTTTAAGGATACGGGGTAGGCCATTTAGAAAGGAGATGAGGAAAAACGTTTTCAGTCAGAGAGTTGTGAATCTGTGGAATTCTCTGCCTCAGAAGGCAGTGGAGGCCAATTCTCTGGATGCTTTCAAGAGAGAGCGAGATAGAGCTCTTAAGGATAGCGGAGTCTATGGGGAGAAGGTAGGAAGGGGGTACTGATTGTGAATGATCAGCCATGATCACATTGAATGGCGGTGCTGGATCGAAGGGCCGAATGGCCTAGTCCAGCTCCTATTGTCTATTGTCTATTGTCTATATTCCTTTTCCCCAGAAGAATACCCTGCCTACTTGGGTACTCCAGCATTTTGTCTCTATTTTAGTTATATACCAACTAATGCAGTTCCTTCCTACACAAGGTGATATTTGGCCAGACTAACTGAAAACTCGGTAAAAAATATAATTTGAAGTGGAGAATATATATTTTTTAAATCGGTGGGGAGGAGATAACGATACCTGCATAGAGGGGTGGGGTGAGAAAGAATTCGCGGCCCGGCCGCCATATTGTATCAGTGGATGAAGGGTATTCAACAAATACACGTGTTCGGGAAACAGCAGTTTCCCAGGATTATGGTGCGGAGGCAAATTGGGTTCAGTGTTGAGGCAAAATTTCAGAAGGAAACATGCACTTGAGGATGTCGGATTTAAAGATAAACTATACAGTTAATGGCTAGACCCTAAACAGCATTAATGTACAGCGAGACATTGCACTCCAAGTTCGCAACTCCCTGAAACTGGCACACAAATGAATAAAGAGGTAAATGGGTAAGGATGCTTGTCTTCATCAGTCAGGTCATTGGGTTTTTCAGCCAGAAAATTACGTTACTAAAACTTTGATTACTTTAGTTTGGTTTAATTCAGTTTTGGTTAGTTCAGCTTAACTGAGTTTAATCTCGTTTCGGTCAGTTTCGTTTAGTTTATTGTTATCACGTGTACCAAGGTGGAGTGAAAGGTTTTTAGTTGCTCTCCCGTTAGGGAAAGGACTGTACATGATTACATTCAACCCGTCCACAGTGTACAGATAGAGTATAAACGATATAACGTTGAGCAAGTTAAAGTCCAACAAAGTCCGAATAAAGAAAGTTCAAAGGTCTCCAAATGAGATAGATGGTAAGTCAGGACCGGGATCTAGCTGGTGAGATAACGGTTCAGTTGCCTGAATACAGCTGGGAACAAACTGTCCCTGAATCTGGCGGTACAGCGTTTTCAATCTTCCATTACTCTTGCCTGAATGGAGAGGGGTGAAGAGGGTGTAACCGTGGTGAGACATGTCCTTGATCATATTGGTGGTCTTGCTGAGGCACCGTGAAGTGTAGATGGAATCCATGGAAGGAAGGAAGGAGAGCGGACACCAAACTTTTGAAGATGGTGAGGTATTGGGTCCCAGGAGACCTCCCACGCGTAAAGTTCGTTCCTGTACAGGGGAGGCACAGTGGCTCACAGCTGGTAGAACCACTGCCTCACAGCCTGAGCACCTCAAGTTTGATCATGACCGCGGATCTCGTTTGTCTGTGCGAGGTTTGCACATGCCCCATGCCTTCCCTCTGGGTGCTCCGGTTTTATCCAACATCCCAAAGCCTTTGGGGTTGGTTGGTTAATTGATCCTGTGCAAATTGCCACTTAGTGTGTAGGGAGTGGATTAGAAAGTGCGATGACATGGAACTACTGTGTACCGGCGATTTGAGGTCGGCGTGGTCTCGGTGGGCCGAAGGGCTGTTCCGTGCTGTACCACTATGCTAAGATAAGTTAAAGTAAAACATGGTTAAGTTAAGTTAAGTTAAGTTTAGTTAAGTTAATAGACAATAGACAATAGACAATAGGTGCAGGAGTAGGCCATTCAGCCCTTCGAGCCAGCACCGCCATTCAATGCGATCATGGCTGATCACTCTCAATCAGTACCCCGTTCCTGCCTTCTCCCCATACCCCCTCACTCCGCTATCCTTAAGAGCTCTATCCAGCTCTCTCTTGAAAGCATCCAACGAACTGGCCTCCACTGCCTTCTGAGGCAGAGAATTCCACACCTTCACCACTCTCTGACTGAAAAAGTTCTTCCTCATCTCCGTTCTAAATGGCCTACCCCTTTTTCTTAAACTGTGGCCCCTTGTTCTGGACTCCCCCAACATTGGGAACATGTTTCCTGCCTCTAATGTGTCCAATCCCCTATTTATCGTATATGTTTCAATAAGATCCCCCTCATCCTTCTAAATTCCAGTGTATACAAGCCTAATTGCTCCAGCCTTTCAACATACGACAGTCCCGCCATTCCGGGAATTAACCTAGTGAACCTACGCTGCACGCCCTCAATAGCAAAAATATCCTTCCTCAAATTTGGAGACCAAAACTGCAAACAGTACTCCAGATGCGGTCTCACCAGGGCCCGGTACAACTGTAGAAGGACCTCTTTGCTCCTATACTCAACTCCTCTTGTTATCAAGGCCAACATTCCATTGGCTTTCTTCACTGCCTGCTGTACCTGCATGCTTCCTTTCAGTGACTGATGCACTAGGACACCCAGATCTCGTTGAACATCCCCTCTTCCTAACTCCTAAGTTAAGTTTAGTTAAGCTAAGTTAACAAAAGTAAACTAAACTAAACTAAATTGGTCGCGTTTGATTAGTTGCCACTGATGTGTGAGTGAGGGACAGAGTGAGTAGTAATTTCCCTTAGTGTGTGATGGATGAGTAGATTGTGGACTTAATTGGCTGCTGTAGGTCAATTCCCCAGTATAGGGGTGAGTAGTAGGGTGTGTGTTAATTGGTCAGTGTGGGTCAATGAGCACCACTTGGTGTGTGAGGGGTAGTGTGGGTTCTCTTGCTGCTGAGGTTAATTGCCTTTGGTGTTTTCGTAAGGCATAGTGTGGAATGATTGGCTGCAGTAAGTTTATTGCCCCCAGTGAGTGGGTGAGTGGCTGCAGTAAGTTTATTGCCCCAGTGAGTGGGGGAGTGGTGGGCTGTCGGCCGCCGTCGGTTATTTGCCCCTAATGTGTATGTGTGGGGCTAAATGGCCGCGAGAGGTTGATTAGCCCCAGTGAGTGGGGGAGGGAAGAGTGCATGGTACCTGGTCGCTGTAGATTAATTGCCCCCAGTGTGTGGTTGAGGGAACGGGTGAGGTGGTCATTGACTACTGTAGGATACTTCCCCCTGTATCAGTGAGTGGTACGGCGTGGGGTAATTTGACGCTGTAGGTTAATTGCCCACAGAATGCGGGTAAGGGGGTAATTGACTGATGCAGTTTCATAGAAGCATAAAAAATAGGCGCAAGAGGAGGGCATTCTGCCCTTCCAGCCAGCACCGCCATTCATTGTGATCGTGGCAGATCGTCCCCAATCAACCTCGTCTGCCTTCTCCCCATATCCCTTGATTCCACCAGCCCCTAGAGTTGTATCTAACTATCTCTTAAACCTCATCTATTGCATCTGCTGCTCTAGATGTCAAATTATTTACATCGGCGAAACCAGGCGCAGGAGGAGGCTTCGCTCAACACCTGCGCTCGGTCCGCATTGACCAAACTGATCTCCCGGTGGCGGAGCTCTTCAACTCCCCCTCCCATTCCCAGTTTGACCTTTCCGTCATGGGCCTCCTCCAATGCCATAGTGAGGCCCAACGGAAATTGGAGGAACAGCACCTCATATGTCGCCTGGGCAGCTTGCAGCCCAGTGGTATGAACATCGACTTCTCCAACTTTAGATAGTTCCTCTGTCCCTCTCTTCCCCTCCTCCTTCCCAGATCTCCCTCTATCTTTCTGTCTCCACCTATATCCTTCCTTTGTCCTGCCCCCCTGACATCAGTCTGAAGAAGGGTCTCGAGATGCTGCCTCATCTGCTGAGTTACTCCAGCATTTTGTGAATAAATATCTTAAATCCATCCAGTGATTTGGCTTCCACTGCCCTCGGTGGCAGAGAATTCCACAAATTCACAACTCTCTGGGTGAAAAGCTTTTTTCTCACCTCAGTTTTAAATGGTCTCCCCTTTATTCTAACACTGTGGCCCCTGGTTCTGGAATGGCTCAACATTGCGGACATTTTTCCAATTGCCCCATTGTGTGGGGTGAGGGGTAGGGTGCGGTTTAATTGGTCGTTGTTGGTTAATTGCCCCAGTTTGGATGAGGGATAGGGCGATGGGTAATTGCCGCTGTGGGTGATGGTCGGATGTGTGGATGATGGATTGATGTGGGGTAATTGGCCCCTGTATATGAGTAAGAGTCCAAGGCTATGGCATGGGATAAAATTGTCTGCTGCAGGTTAATTGCCCCATGCAAAATGTGTAGGAAAGAATTGTGGATGCTCGCTTAAATCTAAGTTAGATACAAGGTGCTGGAATAACTCAGTGGGACAGGCAGCAACTCTGGATAGCAGGAATGTGTGATCCTTCTTCAGACTGAGCGTGAGGGGTAGTGTGCCCTAATCGTCATCCATACCTTCTCTCCAGAGATGTTGCCTGTCCCGTTGAGTTACTCCAGCATTTTCTGCCTACCTTAATTGCCCCGGGTGTGAGTGGTCGTAATTGGCCGCTGTGATTAATTGCCCTGGTGTTTGGGTGAGGGACAGGACGCTGTGTAATTTGAAGCTGCAAGTTCATTGCCGGTGTGCCTATGAGTGACCGGGGTGAGTGGTCCACTGTTAGTTAATTTTCCCGTGTGAAAGCGAGTGATAGAATCCTAGGGGAGATGATGATAATGTGGGGAGGCGAAAATATAGACGTAGCGTAGATGGGTGGTCGATGGTCGGCATGTGCTCAGTCTGCCGAATAGTCTGGTTCTGTGTTGTATGACTCGAACTGATTTTAAGCTATCGGATGCAAAATGACGCAGCACAGTGGCGCAGCGATACTGCGGCTGTCTCACAGCTCTAGGGACCGTGATCGACCCTGAACTCGGTTGCTGCCAGTGTGGACTTCGCACGTCTTCCATGTGACCGTGCGGCATTCCTCGGGCTGCTCCGGTTCCCTCCCACATCCAAATGACGTGCGGGATTGCAGGTTACTTACTCCTGTGTGCAGGCAGTGGAGGAGTGCGTGAGATAACACATAGAATGAGACAGAATTGGCGATCGATGTCAGCGTGATTGGCTGAAAGGCCTGTTTCCATGCTTCATCTCTGAACTAAACTAAAAGAAAGTACAGCGTGGAAATAGGCCCTTCAGCCGAACTTTCCCACGACCATCATGTCCCATCTCTTACAGTCCCACCTGCCATCCATTGGCCCACATCCCTCCAAAACTACCCTTTCCAGGTACCTGGGCAAATGATTTTTAAAGTTTTCGATAGTGCCTGCCATAATTGTCTCCACCAGGAAGGGTAGGAAGGAACTGCAGATACTGGTTTAAATCGGAGATGGACCCAAAATGCTGGAGTAATTCACCGGAACTGCCTGTCTCCATAGAACCTTTTCTCGTCACAATGTGCCTACTGGATGAATTTAAGAGAATTAGAGGTCTTGGGGCTAGCGGTATCAAGGGATATTGGGAGAAGGAGGGCACTGGTTACTGATTGTGGAAGATCAGTCATGTTCACAATGAATGGCGGTGCTGGCTCGAAGGGACAAATTGCCTCCTCCTGCACCTATTTTCTAAGTTTCTATGTTTCTATGTTTCTCTGCTGCCTGTCCCGATGAGTTACTCCAGCAATTTGTGCCTCCCTCATCTGAGAGCTAGTTCCGTATAACCACGCATCGTTTTACAAAGTGTCCCCCCAGGTTCTTATTAACACTCCCCCCCCCTCCCCGCCCCTCCCATCTTAAACCTATCTCATCTGGTTCTTGATACCGGTACTCTGGGTAAAATACTATTGCCATTAATCCTATCTATATCTCACGCTTTTCTACACTTCTATGAGATCACTGCTAATGCTCCTGTGCTCCAAAAGGGAAAGAGTCCTAGCTTGCTCAAACTCTCCCTGTAGCTCGAGCGCTCGAGTCCTGGCAACGTCCTCATAATATAATAGATACCTTCTGTACCCGAGTCACGTACGGGGAGTTGACCTTTGACTCTTGTTGATGCATTTCTCCCATTACAGATTATTACGGCGATGGGTCTAACATGGCATCCCGAACATTTCGTCTGTGCGCACTGCGAGGAAGAAATTGGACACAACGGCTTCTACGAGCGGGATGGTCGGGCTTATTGCAACAAGGATTACCAGAACCTTTTCTCGCCACAATGTGCTTACTGTGGCGCAGCTATTCTGGACGTAAGCCGCTTTACTTGGAGTACCTTATGTAGATTCAGTCTCCCAGCGACAGTAGTGATGCCACACATGGCGCAAATAACTCTTCAACGGAACATGGGGAAATGCAGCAGAGCAACGAACCCAATTCGACCCACAATATTTGTGCCCAACATGATGTTAATTTTTTTTAAATCATCTGCGTGCACGTGATCAATATCCCTCCGTGCCCTGCATAAACGTGGTCCCTTGCCCATAATACGAGACAATCTTCATCTTCTCTGAGGTTGAGGGAAGACGATATAGAAGTGTATAAAAGTGTAAGAAGCATTGATACGGTACACAGTCAGAACCTGTACCCCACTTGAGGGCATAGCTATAAGGTGAGGGGAGATGTGCGGAGCAAGTTCTTTTACACATGGTTATGGGGGCTGGAACGTACTGCCAAGCATTGTTTTGGAGGCAGATGCAATATTCGGTTTAGGAGGCTTTTAGATAGGCACATGGCCTTGCAGTGGCTGGAGGGAAATGGATCATGTGTGATCAGGTGAAATCGGTTTAAATTAACATCTTGTTTAGCATAAACATTGTGGGCCGAAGAGCCCGTTTAAACGATGTCCTGTTCTATGTTGTATGTTCCGTTTCGAGTCACATAATCATTGTTAGATATATCAAGGAAACAGTAGTTTGACCTGTAGTCACAACGCCGACCATCAATCACCCGGTCACACTAGTTTTCTGTTATCTCTTTTTTTCCCCCATCCAACCCAGTCGGTTTGCAAACCCACATACATTTTGAAATATGGGAGGAAACCGAAGCACCCTCGCGGTTACAGGCTGAACGTGCAAACTCCGCACACAGAGACTATTGGAGGTCAAGATCGAACCGGGCATCTGGCGTTGTGGGGCAGCACCTCTTCCGCCACATCACTATGCCGCTTACTTTGTCGTCTCTGTCTGATTACCTACCTGTCTACTTAATTGTCTTTCCCTTCCAACAACTATGTCTTTCTCTTCCTCTGTATCTCTCATCGTCCCTTTTTTTTCTCTGAGCATTCTTTTATTTCCTCTCTGCCGTTCACATTGATTGTTTTGCGGTCTGAATAACTCACTCGCTCGCTCCCCCTCTCACTCACTCACTCACTCACTCAGTCATCCGCTAATTCGCTCGCTCACTCACTCACTCACTCACTCACTCACTCACTCACTCACTCACTCACTCACTCACTCACTCACTCACTCACTCACTTACTCACTCACTCAGTTTTCAATATTTTCAAGTCTTTTATGGATGTAGTTTTGTTTTTTGTTCCCAATAGTGTTGTTTTTTAATCTTTTAAAGGTTTTCTTTATATCTAATACGTAAGTCTGAATTGTTTGGTTGGTGGTGTTTTTGATTTGATATTTTCCTCAGATTTATTCTGGCATTTATGCACTCGTAGTCAAACCATTTTTCATGGTTATGTTTTTTGATTATTTTTCTCTTCTGTTTTACAAGATCAGCTTTGTGAAAGATCATATTAATGTCATTTATGGCCATGTTTACAACGTCTCTGGTAGTCTCATTTGGGTTTGTCTTAAATTTCGATATTTTATTTATGAGATCGGATGAGTTCAGGGCCATGATGAATTTAGCTCCACTGTCTGAAGTCCATCTGTATGTCTGATTTAGTTTATGGAGCTTACTGGGCTTCTTTTTTACGTCTTTAATTTGAGCAGACAATTTTAGGTATACGTTGATTTGGCTATGGTCTGAGAGAGGGGACTGCTGCCAAACAGTGAATGCACTGATAGTGCAGGGGTCTATATCAGTGATTGCATAGTCCACCATGCTAGACCCAAGAGCTGAGGAATATGTGAACCTCCCCATCGAGTCCCCTCTGAACCTACCAGTAACTATATATACGCCCTAGGCTCGACAGAGATGCACTACCTCTCTGCCACTTTTGTTTATTTCACAGTCAAGGTTGTTCCGTTTGGTGAGGGTTGGTGTGACGTACAAGGGGGTTTGACCGAACAGATGGTTGTTGCCCTGTGGGTCTATGAAATCGGGTTCACATCCAGTCCTTGCATTCAAGTCCCCACAAAGTAGCACATTTCCCTGGGCCTGGAAATGGTTGATTTCCGTGTGGAGGGTTTCAAATAAATCCTCCTCAAAGTATGGTGATTCCATTGGGGGTATGTAGACAGCACAAATATATGTATCTTCCTCGGTTATTCCAATTTCTTTATCTAGTTTCAGCCATATATGTGATTTCCCCTGTTTTATTGATGTAATGTGACTGTCTAGTTCTCCCTTGTACCACACCAAGTTCTGCCCTTATGTATATTAGTAATTATTACTGAGGACACCATGACTTCATGATACGCTGAGGGGCAGTGAGTAAATGTATCCTTTCGGTGCCATGTTTCTGTTAATATCATTATATCAGTATCTTCTATGAGCTTTAGGAATTCAGGGTTCCTAGTCTTCATCCCGAAGGTTGAGGAGTAGAGACCCTGGATATTCCAGCAGCTTATATGGAATGAACTCATTTATTTTTACTTATATATCTTTCTTTTTTCTCTTTGGAGAAAAACAAAAACCCATTTTGTGGGACATGTGTGAAAACACTAATTTTTTCTATAAATGGGGAATGTTAGGTAGAATTTGGTATGCCGTAGTAAGGCAGGCTCGGACTGCCACCTAGTAATAATAACAATATTAAAAATAGCAATATTAACAATATTAATAGTAATATCAACAATATTAACAATACTAATTCAATGCACTCTTATGCTATTTTTTCCTTTTATCAGTCAGTCGGGAGGGACTATGTGTATGTGTTCTTTTTTTTACCACAAGGGTTGGGAACACAGGGCGTGCAGCAGCTTCCTGATCTCTCCCATCTCCGGGGTGGTCGGTCGGTCGGCGGCTGTGGCTGAGGTGGTGGGCCGGGAGCAATGGCGGCCCATGCTAGACTGTTGTGTCTCCTCGCAGTTTAGGGGTTGGTCCGGAGGTAGAGAGGGGGAGGGAATCTGGTTTGGCTTCTTGGGTTCCCATTGATCGAGGGGGTGAGAAGGTTGCGTCCCAGGACAGTATCTTTAAAGTTCTTTGCGAAGGCCCTCACCCCCTTTTTAGATGTATTCCGTCATGAAGGTCCCATGTACCGATGGTTGGGTGGTGGGCCAATTGGACGTTACGGAGGGTGGCACATCCTCTGCTGTTCTCCATGTTGGTGTTGTGGATCACATGGGGTGTCCGTCCTGGGCAGCAGGGTAGAGATCACGATCCTCGAATCAGGGATTTCCTTGCTGGCCTTTCCCGCCATCCTCTTTATTGCCCCATCAGTGCCATGGCGTAGAGTGCGCAGATCATTCATGCCTGTGTGGATCACAAGGTATTGAGGGCTTCCGATGGTGTCTTTGTTTGCCGCGCCGTTGTGTTTGGCTGCCTGCCACTGTATGTTTCTTTTTTTTCCTGGTCAGATGTGCAGCACTTTGGTCAACGTGGGTTGTTTTTAAATGTGCTATACAAATAAATTGACTTGACTTGACTTGACTTGTTCAAGACCCTCATTGCATGGTCTGTTGTGCTGCACGTTTTAACCAGTACCTGGCGACCTGGGAACAGCCTCTGCGAGTCCAGAAACTTCCCGTTGGAGTCAGTCAGTAGGACTACCTGGGGTTTCTTTTCAGACTGGGAGGCAGGAGGTTGAGTAGGGCTGAGATGGGGGTTGCCTCTTGACTGTGTCCCTGGAGCAGTCAGTAGGACTACCTGGGGTTTTGCTTTTCAGACTGAGAGGCAGGAGGTTGGGTAGGGTTGAGATGTGGCTTGCCTGTCGACTGTGTTCCTGGAGCAGGCTGTGTGACAGGAGGGGTGTTCAGTGGTGGTGTATTGGTGGGCTGAGTGCAATCAGAGAGGTTGGGGCGGCCATAGGGAGGTGGGCAACAAATGGGCTCTGTCTTTTCGTGTGTCCCCTTTTTGGAACTTCTAAGTGATTGTTCCTGGTATTTTGGAGCTGTTTGTTAAATTCTTTTCCTTGCTTATTTATAGCCTCCTTCATTTTGGTTATTTTGGCACGGAGTGCACAGTTTTCTTGTCTCAGCTCTTCCGGAGTTCTCTTCATCTCAGAGGTTGTGGTCTCATTTTTCGCCATCAACTGTTTGAAGTCCTCTTTCAGCTGGTGGGAGTACTTAGCCTGTGCTTGTTTGAACTCCGTGAAATCAAGTTCTAACTGGGCCAGACTATCTCTGAGCTGGCGGTTTTAGTTATAAGGTGTAGGAGGGGTAGAGATAGCCAGGGGCAGCAGTTATCTCTGGTGGACTCTCGTCTTCGTAATTTCCCTGGTGGGTATCGGTCCTTATTTTGTTCACCTCTGTTAGCAGGAGGAAAAACTCTTCAAAAGAGTCCAAGTTTCTGTATTTCCCTGTATCACAATTTTACCTCCATTGTAGTAGGAAATAGTAAGGAGAGGGTCATCTTTGTCTAGGTTTTGATCTTTACATACTTTCAGTCTGCCCCCATGTCCGATACCCTCTCTATGGACGTGTGGGTAGTTACCCAGCAGAGTGTCTCTCCATGAATGGATGTAGTTAGTGAAGAATATTACGTTATTCTACTTCCTAAAAAATATATATTTTCCGAGTTTTCGTGTTTCACACTGTCCCACTTTAGGTCT
>NC_135978.1:34013148-34102488 GCF_053455715.1 Rhinoraja longicauda | reverse complement strand
TCCCTCCCTCCCTCCCTCCCTCCCTCCCTCTCCCCCTCTCTCTCTCTCTCTCTCTCTCTCTCTCTCTCTCTCTCTCTCTCTCTCTCTCTCTCTCTCTCTCTCTCTCTCTCTCTCTCTCTCCCTCTTTCTCAAATTATTACGGGGAAAAACGAAATGGCAGAAGAGTTGAACAGATACTTCGGATCTGTCTTCACTAAGGAAGACACAAACAATCTCCCAGGTGTATTGGAGGACAGAGGATCGAGGGAAACAGAGTAACTGAAAGATTTTTTCATTAAGCGAGAAATAGTATTGGGTAGACTGATAGGACTGAAGGCTGATAACTCCCCAGCGCCTGGTTGTCTACATCCTAGGGTACTCAAGGAGGTGGCTCTAGAAATAGTGGACGCATTGGTGATCATTTACCAATGTTCTATTGACTCAGGATCACTTCTTGTGGATTGGAGGGCAGCTAATGTTATCCCACCTTTCAAGAAAGGGGCGAGAGAGAAAACGGGGGTTACAGTCCAGTTAGCCTGACATCGGTGCTGGAGATGCTGGAGTCAATTATTAAAGAGATAATAACGGGGCATTTGGATAGCAGGAAAAGGATTGGTCAAAGTCAGCATGGATTTATGAAGGGGAAATCCTGCTTGACTAATCTTCTGCCATTTTTTGAGTAAGTGACAAGTAAAATGGATGAAGGGGAGCCAGTGGTTACAGTATCTAGCATTACAGAAAGCTTTTGATAAGGTCCCACACGGGAGAATGGTGAGCAAAATTTGAGCATATGGTATTGGGGGTAGAGTATTGGTTGGCGGACAGGAAGCAACGAGTAGGAATAAATGGGTCATTTTCAGAATGGCAGGCAGTGGCGAGTGGAGTGCCGCAAGGCTCGGTGCTGGGGCCGCAACTATTTACAATATATATTAATGAGGGACGATTGAATTAAAAGTAACACGAGCAAGTATGCAGTTGATACAAAGCTGGGTGGCAGTGTGAACTGCGAGGAGGATGTTAAGAGGTTGCAGGTTGACTTGAACAGGTTGAGTGAGTGGGCAGATGCATGCAGATGCAGTGTCTATATACTAAAACTCTCGTTTGTTTGTTCCTAAACTACACCCAAACCGGTACACGATAACGCGACAATTTTAGGCCCACCTTAAAGGGGAGGGAAGGGGAGGGGAGTAGGGCAGGGGGACGGAGGGGGAGGGGGGAAGGGGAATGGGGAGGAGAGGGTGCTGCACCAGAGCATGAGAGGTTTGGGACCTATAGGTCCACTTGGTCTAGTATTGCAAATAAATGTGAGGTTATCCACTTTGGTGGCAAACTAAGGAGGCAGATTATTATCTCAATGGTGTCAGATTAGTTAAAGTGGAAGTGCAAGGAGACCTGGGTGTCCTTATACACCAGTTACTGAAAGTAAGCGTGCAGGTACAGCAGTCAGTGTAGAAAGCTAATGGCACGTTTGCCTTCATAACGAGAGGACCTTCTGCAGTTGTATAGGGCCCGAATGAGACCACATCCGGAATATTGTGTGCAATTTTGATCTGCTAATTTGAGGAAGGACATCCTTCCTATTGAGGCAGTGCAGCACAAGTTCACGAGGTTAGTCCCCGGAATGGCGGGACTGTCATATGAGGAAAGATTTTAATCACTGGAGTTTAGGATGAGAGGGGATCGTATAGAGATGTATACAATTATTAAAGGACTGTACAACCTAGATGCAGGAAAAATGTTCCCAATGTTGGGAGAGTCCAGAACCAGGGGCCACAGTATAAGAATACAGGGGAAGCCGTTTAAAACTGAGGTGAGAAGAAACGTTTTCACCCAGAGAGTTGTGAATTTGTGGAATTCTCTTCCACAGAAGGCAATGGAGGCCAAATCACTGGATGAATTTAAAAGAGAGTTAGATAGAGCTCCAGGGTCTAGTGAAATCAAGGGGTATGGGGAGAAGGCTGGTTGTGGAGGATCAGCCATGATCACAATGAATGGCGGTGCTGGCTCGAAGGGCTAAATGGCCTCCTCCAGCATCTATTTTCTATGTTTCTATATTTATTTGTAAGATCTACCCTCTAGCCTTTGATAGTTACACCCTTGGGAAAGAGGTTCTGACTATCACCCCATCTGTGCCTCTCATTGTGTTACATGCTTCTGTCAAATCTGCCCGTAATCTCCAGCGTTTCAGAGAACACAATCGAGGTTTGTCTAACCTCTCAGTCTACCTAGTACGTTAAATACCACCATCCAGTGGACAGCACAGTGGTGCAGCGGTAGAGTCGCTGTCTTACAGCGCCAGAGGGCCTGTTTCGATCCCAACCAACACTGCTGTCTCCATGGAGTTTTTACGTTCTCCCTGTGAACGGGTGGGTTTTCTCTGGGTGTTTGGTTTCCTTACACACGCCAGAGATGTGCGCGTGGGTTGGTTATTTGGCTTCTCTAAATTGTCCGTAGTGCTTAGGATACAATTTGTGTCCTTGTGATCGCTGATCGACGCATACTCGCTATCGATAGAAAAAAAGTAAGACTTTATTTGATAAATCTTATCTGCACCTCTCCAAAGTCTCGAAATCCTTGCTGATACATTACGATGTGGTCAATTTTTCTGTATATTTGAGATTAATTATATTTGCCGAAATGGCAATACGTAGTTGACTAATTCGCCAATATTTCTACATTGATGTTTTATTTTGTATCTTTACAGAAGATCCTCACGGCCTTAGATAAAACCTGGCACCCGGAACACTTTTTCTGTGCACACTGCGGCGATATATTTGGCACCGATGGTAAGTGTCATCGGAACTTCCGTGCTCATCATAGAGTCGGCGAGGACAGGGAAATGGGCTGAATGTTAGGGGCGGCCCAATGGCACAGCTGGTGGACATACCGCCTCACAGCGCCAGAGATCCGGGTGCAATTCTAACCTCTGGGCTGTCAGATTTAAATTTACTCGTTCTTCCAGTGCACGCGTGGGTTTCCTCCAGAGGCTCAGATTTCTTCCTCCATTCCAAAGAGGTAGGGTTTTACGTTAATTGGCTCTCTGGCTGTCTGTTGAGAAAGTGAAGTATAATGGAAGTAGTGTGAATGTGTGAGCAACGGGCAGCGTGGACTTGGTGGCCCGGAGGTTCGAGGTTTGCTGTACCTCGAAACTAAAAATAATAACATAAGAGTGATTGATCGCCGTCAGGGGGAGAGATCAACTTTGCGGAGCGGTAGACATTGACTCTAGTGTGTCGGAAGTAAATGAGAATGTGGGATGACATAGACCTCGTATGCACGTGTAATTAATGAGTTCAGTAGGCCGAAGGGCCGGTATCGCCGTTGTCTAACTTGATGGAATTGGTTCAAAGGACCAGCCCGGAAACAAGCTCTTCGGCCCACCGAGGCCATGCCAACCGCCCATACTATTTCCATGCAGTATTTTTCAACCAGTCGAAGCAACTTATAAATTACGGGAGCAGCCCTTCGGCCCAACTTGTCCATGCCGAACTCACCTACGCTTGACTGCGCTTGGCTAATAACCCACTGAACCTTTAAAATCCCTGCCTCTATCCCAATGTCACTTCAACATTGTCATTGCACCACCCACAACTACAGCCTGTACCCTAGAGAGACCAAACGTAGACTTGGCGACCGTTTCTGTGAACACTTACGTTCGGTCCGACAAGCTCTACGTGATCCCGCATTGCCAATTCTCATTCCCCCACTGGAAGAACGAGGAAATTTAAATCTGACAGCCCCGAGGTTAGAATTGAACCGGGATATCTGCCAACCATTTCAAATCCTGTTCGCATTCCCATATTGAACTTTGTGTCCTGGGCCTCCTCTGTTGCCACACGCTAATTGGAGGAACAGCACCTTATATTTCGCTAGTGTACCTTACAACAGAGAGATATGACAATTGATTTATCTAATGTTTAAGTAACTTAATCTTGCAGTCCCCTCCTCCTCCCTCCTTCCCCCCTTCGTCTACCCCAGACGTTTTACCAGTTCCATGGTTCTCCATATTATTTCTCTTGAGATCACACCTTCCTTACCCAACAATGGGCCTATGTGGCTGGCCCTGCTGGATCCTGGTCTTTGTCACGCCCCCTCCCCCTTCCCATCCCCCACTATCAGTCTGAAGGAGGGTCTCGGCCCGAAATATCATCTATTCTACTATTCCAGAGAATCCGTGTGGCCCACTGAGTTACTTCAGCATGACCCGCTGAGTAACTCCAGCAATTTGTAGCTCCGATGTTGCCTAGCCCATAGAGTTACTCCATCACTTTGTGCATATTTGTGTTCTGCAGAGATGTTGACTTACTCCAGTAATTTGTGTCTGGCTTAGGTAGATAACAACATTTGCAAATCTTTGCTTTTACTTCCTTTTGCAGCTCGTTCTGTGTAGCCACGCATTGAAAAAGTTGCTGCTCAAGTTCCAATTATATTCTCCCCTTCTCATCTTGAACCTGTCCCTTCTATTCCAGACTGCGCTACCCAGGGTAAAAGATAGTGATCATCCATGTTATTTTTGTCCCATGATGAATTTGTAAGCCTCTGTAATGTAGCCCTTCGGCCTTTTTTCGCTGGAGTTCAGAATGATGGGATGGGCAGGGGATCTCATAGAAACCTACCTTGAATAATGAGAGAGTTTTATGTAGAGAGGATGTTTCCAGTAGTGAGAGGGTCAAGGACCAGAGGGCACAGTCTCATTTTAAAATTATCTACGTTTAAAATGGCGATGAAGAGGAATTTATTTAGCCAGAGGATAGTGAATTTGTGGAATTAATTGTTACAGACGGCTGTGGAGGCAAGTCGTGAGATATTTTTAAAGTCGACATAGGTAGTTTCTTGATTGGTAAAGGCGTCAAAGGTTATGAAGAGAATACAGGAGAATGTGGTTCCGAGAGAAAGATAGGTCAAACATAATCGAATGCAGGGCCGTGCTCGATGGACCAAATGGCCTAATTCTGCTCCAATGCCTTATGATTCCAACTCCTTAAATCAACCAAGGCACTCAACATCTTCACCACCCAGTCCGACAGTTCTGTAGAATATTTCTGAGACCACGAGAACACTCACAGTTAATATTTCCATTGCGTTTCGCACCATCCTGCCGCTGTACCAGAAATCAGGAGCAGGAAGAGGCACTTCGGTCCTTTTGCGTTCAAGACGATGTGCCTTCGGGTATAAAAAGTGTACCTACGTTCTCCTGAATGACCGCCAGTGGACTGGTCTCCACAACGTCCTGTGGAAACGATTGTGCTTTCATCCTGTCTTTCGACATTAGACTTTAGAGATACAGCGCGGATGGAGGCCCTTCGGCCCACCATGTCTGACCAGCGATGGACACGACACTATCCGGCACATCAGGGACAATTTACAATTTTACTGAAGCCAATTAACCTTCAAACCTGTACATTCTTCGAGTGTGGATGGAAACCGGAGCACGCAGAGAAAACACGCATGCTCACAGAGACAAAGCACAAACTCCGTACAGACAGCACCCCATGTCCGGCTCGAACCCGGGCCTCTGGCACTGCAATGGAAAACTGCACCGCTGCGTCGTTGCGTCGTCCAGGGGTGATTATATTTACGGGGTACGAGCTGGAGCGAGACGTTGGGCAGACTTCGATGGTATTCTCTGGAATGACAGAGGTCGCTAGGAGACTTGATAGCAGTATCCAAAATTAAGAGAGGCATAGATAGGGTAGACTGTGAAACCTCATTTGTAAGTTCCAAAGGCTGGAGGGCATGTATTTCACACGAAAGCAAGGCAGTTTCAAGGAGACGTGTACCCGGTGAAAACCTACGCGGTCACGAGGAGAATGTACAAATTCGTACTTACAACATTCGCAATCAGGATCAAAGCCGTGTGTCTGCCGCTATGAGGGAGCGTCTCGACTCCTGCGCCTCTGTGCAGCCTATAATTTTATTCCACTCGTGATTTTTAACAACTCTAATAGATCACTTCTCGTTCTCTTACGTTCCAAGGAACAATACTCTCGCCTGCCCAACTTCTCCATAAACTTCAGGCATTGGAGCCATAGAAACATAGAAAATAGGTGCAGGAGGAGGCGATTCCGCCCTTCGAGCCATTCATTGTGATCATGGCTGATCATCCACAATCAATAACCGTGCCTGCCCTTTCCCCATATCCCTTGATTCCACTAGCCCCACGAGCTCTATCTAACTCGGCAACCCTGGCAACAATTTCAAAAAAGTCTCTGTACTCTTCTCGGCATAATGTAAATCATGGCGTCATACAGCCTGTAAACAGGACCTTAGACCCAACTTTCCATTGCCGTCCAAGATGTTGGAGCAAAAGATAAAATGGGGAATTACAAACCAGTTATCCTGACTTCAGTGGTGGGAAAGATGCTGGAGTCAATTATTAAAGAGGTAATAACGATGCATTTGGATTGCAGTAAAAGAATAAATCCAAGTCAGCATAGATTTATGAAAGGGAAATCATGCTTGACGAATCTTCTGGAATTTTTTGAGGATGTGACAAGGAAAATGGATGAAGGGGAGCCAGTGGATGTAGTGTATCTAGACTTTCATAAAGTCCCACACGGGAGATTGGTGACTAAAATTAGAGCACATGGTATTGGGGGTAGGGTGTTGTCATGGATAGAAATTTGTTGGCAGACAGGAAGCAAACAGGGGTCATTTTCAGAATGGCAGACAGTGGCGAGTGGAGTGCCGCAAGGCTCGGTGTTGGGGCCGTAACTGTTTACCATATATATTCATGATTTGGAAGCGGGAATTAGAAGCAACACTAGCAAGTTTGCGGATGACACAAAGCTGGGTTGCAGTGTGAAGAGGATGTTAGGAGGTTGCAGAGTGACCTGGACAGGTTGAGTGAGTGGGCATATGCGTGGCAGATGCGGTATGATATAGATAAATGTGTGGTTATCCACTTTGGCGGCAAAAACAAGGAGGCATAATATTATCTCAATGGTGTTAGGTTATGTAAGGGGGAGGTGCAGCGAGACCTACGTGTCCTTGTGCACCTGTCACTGAATGTTGGCGTGCAGGTACAGCAGGCAGTGAAGAAAGCTAATGGCATGTTGGCCATTAAAACATATAAAATTATAAAAGGACTGGACCAGCAGGATGCAGGAAAAAAGTTCCCAATGTTGGGCAAGTCCAGAACCAAGGGCCACAGTCTTAGAATAAAGGGGAGGTCATTTAAAACAGAGGTGAGAAGAAACCTTTTCACCCAGAGAGTTGTGAATTTGTGAAGTTCTCTGCCACAACGGGCTGAGAGGCCAAATCACTGGCTGAATTTAAGAGAGGGTTGGATAGAGCTCTTGGGTCTAGTGGAATCAAGGGATATAGGGAGAAGGCAGCCACGGGTTATTGATTGTGGACGATCAGCCATGATCACAATGAATGGCGGTGCTGTTTCGAAGGACCGAATGGACTCCCCCTGCACCTATTTTCTATGTTTCTATGTTTCTATGTTCCATCTACACCACACCCACCATGTGGGATTTTTTGAGGATGTAACCTGGAAAATGGACAAGGCATTGCCAGTGGATGTGGTGTACCTGGACGTTCAGAAAGACTTTGATAAGGTCCCACATAGGAGATTAATGGGAAAACTTAGACCACAAAATTGGGGTAGGGTACTGACATGGATAGAAAATTGGTTGGTAGACAGGAAACAAAGTGTAGGGATTAACGGATCTCTTTCAAAATGGCAGGCAGTGATGAGTGCGGTAGCGCGAGGCTCGATGCTGGGAACGCAGCTATTTACACCTTACATTAATGACTGAAATGAAGGGATTAAAAGTAATATTAGCAAATTTACAGATGACACGAAGTTGGCTGACAGCACGAAAACAGGCCTTTCGTCCCACCGAGTCTCTGCAGACCGAGATAGGATGTTTCCACGCTGAACGACCCAGTGACTGTGATTCACTTTGAGGCCCGTTTCAGCAGAGTTACTTGCGCCATCAGTTAATGTACCAGTTAATGTGTATTGCTTTCCCTAACCGCACCACTCCCCCACCCCCGAACAATCCGTTCATCCATCTACCCACTACTAACACACGCTCATATCTCCTCAATGTCCGTAGGTTACCACGAGAAGGACGGTAAGGCGTACTGCCACAAAGATTACTTTTACCTCTTCGCGCCCAAGTGCGGCTGCTGCGATCGTCCGGTCCTGGAGAATTACCTTTCCGCGTTGGACAGTATCTGGCACCCAGAGTGTTTCGTTTGCAGGGTAAGTGGTTGTGACCTGAGGGGCGGATGGGTTGTACGGGAGTAGTGTGGGAGAGGAGTGCCCTTCGCTTTTAAAGCGGTGGTAGTATTGTAGATAGCGAAGGTAATTGTCAAAATTGCATCAGGTAGTGTAAGAAAATAACTGGAGATGCTGGTATCAATAGTAGGTATTTATTCACAAAATGCTGGCGGCACGGTAGCGCAGCGGTAGAGTTGCTGCTTTACAGCGAATGCAGCGCAGGAGACTCAGGTTCGATCCTGACTACGGGTGCTGCACTGTAAGGAGTTTGTACGTTCTCCCCGTGACTGCGTGGGTTTTCTCCGAGATCTTCGGTTTCCTCCCACACTCCAAAGACGTACAGGTATGTAGGTTAATTGGCTGGGTAAATGTAAAAATTGTCCCTAGTGGGTGTAGGATAGTGTTAATGTACGGGGATCACTGGGCGGCACGGACTTTGAGGGCCGAGAAGGCCTGTTTCCGGTTGTATATATATGATATGATATGATATGATAACTCAGCAGGTCAGGCAGCATCTCAGGAGAGAAGGAATGGGTGACGTTTCGGGTCGAGACCCTTCTTCAGACTGATTTTTGCAGGGGGCGGGACAAAGGAAGGATATAGGTGGAGACAGGAAGATAGAGGGAGAACTGGGAAGTGGAGGGGAAGGGAGGGACAGAGGAACTATCTAAAGTTGGAGAAGTCAATGTTCATGCTGCTGGGCTGCAAGCTGCCCAAGCGAAATATGAGGTGCTGTTCCTCCAATTTCCGGTGGGCCTCACTATTGCACTGGAAGAGGCCTATGACAGAAAGGTCAGACTGGGAGTGGGAAGGGGAGTTGAAGTGCTCAGCCACCGGGAGATTAGGTTGATTAAGGCGGACTGAGCGAAGGTGTTGAGCGAAACGATCGCTGAGCCTGCGTTTGGTTTCACCGATGTAAAGAAGTTGACATCTAGAGCAGCGGATACAATAGATGAGGTTGCAGGAGGTGCAGGTGAACCTCCTTCTCACCTGTAAAGACTGTTTGGGTCCATGGATGGAGTTGACGGTGGAGGTAAAGGGACAGGTGTTGCATCTCCTGCGGTTTCAGGGGAAAGTGCCCGGGGATGGGGTGGTTTGGGTAGGAAGGGACGAGTGGACCAGGGTGTTATGGACGGAATGTTCTCTGCGGAACGCAGGTAGGGGAGGGGATGGGAAGATGTGGCCAGTAGTGGGGTCCCGTTGTAGGTGATGGAAATGTTGGAGGATGATTTGTTGGATACGCTGGCTGATGGGGTGGAAGGTGAGAACGAGGGGGATTCTGTCCTTGTTACGAATGTGGGGAGGGGGATCAAGAGCAGAGCTGCGGGATGTAGAAGAGGCCCTAGCGAGAGCCTCATCTATAATAGAAGAGAGGAAGCCCCGTTTCCTGAAGAACGAGGACATCTCTGATGCCCTAGCGTGAAACACCTCATCCCGGGCATGTAGACGGAGGAATTGGGAGTAGGGGATAGACTTTTTGCAGGAGACAGGGTGGGAAGAAATGTAGTCCAGATAGCGCTGCTAGTCAGTGGGTTTATAGTAGATGTCAGTCACTAGTCAAAATTGCAGCAGTAACTTGATCGCTTGAGCAGGTGGGCTGGGGAATGCTCACGTAGAGAGAAGTGTTCCATTTTGCGAAGTCAAAGCAGGACAGGACCGACGCAGTGAACGGCAGGTCTTCTGTGAGTATTGAAGAGTAGACGAATCAACGAGTACAGGTACACATTTCCATAAAAGTATCATCAGTGAAGAAAGCTAATGGCATGTTCATAACGAGAGGATTTCAGTATATGAGTAAATAGGTTCTTCTGCAATTGTATAGGACCCTGGTAAGACCACATCTGGAGTATTGTGTACAGTTATGGTCGCCTAATTTCTGGAAGGACATCCTTGTAATTGCGGCAGTGTAGCGTACGATCACGGATTGATCCCTGGGATGGCGGGACTGTCATATGAGGAAAGATTGAAAAGACTAGGCTTGTATTCACTGCAGTTTAGAAGGATGAGAGGGGATCCTATAAAGACATATAAAATTATAAAAGGACTGGACAAGCTAGATGCAGGAAAAATGTTACCAATGTTGGGCGGGTCCGGAACCAGGGGGCACAGTCTCGGAATAAAGGGGAGGCCATTTTAAACTGGGGTGAGAAGTAACTATTTCCCCCAGAGAGTTATGAATTTGTGTAATTCTCTGCCACAGAGGGCAGTGGAGGTCAAATCACTGGATGGATTTAAGAGAGAGTTCGATAGAGCTCTAGGGGCTCGTGGAATCAAGGGACATGTGGAGAAGGCAGGCACGGATTATTCACTGTGGGTGATCAGCCATGATCACAATGAATGGCGGTACTGGCTCGAAAGGCCGAATGACCTCCTCCTGCACATGTTTCCTATATTTCTATGCTTCTACGTACACAGGGTGTGTTGTGGAACAGCGGGACCTTGGAGTGCAGAGTTCCCTGAAGGTGGCGTCACAGGTAGATAGAAAGTGCTGTAGTGCAGAGAGATCTCGGAGAGCTGGCTCATAATTCCCGGAAAGTGGCTTCATATGTAGACAGGGAGTATTGCAGAGGAGAGGGATCCAGGAATGCAAGAAAATAGTTCCCTGAAAGTGGCGTCAAAGGTAGATAGGGAATATTGTAGAACAGAGGGATCTAGGAGCGCAAGGACATAGTTGACTGACAATGGCGAGTTGGTGAGCAGGGGGTTCTAAGAGTTCAGGTGCATTGTCGTTCGGGTGGTGAAGAAGGCTTTCTTTAGGGTGGTAAGATAGGGTGGTAAATTAGACATTATCAGTCAGAGTACTCAGCATAGATGCATAGATCTTGGGAGGTCGTCTTGCACAAGACGTCGAGGAAGCCACACTTAGAGTATCTCGTTCAGTTTTGTACACCGTGTTATAGGACATTTGTTGTTAACCTCGAAAGCGTGGGATTTACGAAGGTGTTGCCAGAACTCGAGGGCCTGTGCTACAGGGAGAGGTTTAGCCGGCTAAGACTTTATTCCTTGGAGAGCAGGAGTATGCGGGGTGATCTCATAGAGGTACAAAATTATGTAAGATGTGGATAGGATAAATGCAGAGTTTTATCAGAGTAGGGGAATCGGTGGGCTGAAGGGCCTGTTTCCACACTGTACGAATCCATGGCTATGACTCTGCGACCTGAAGGTCGGGGGAGGGGAGCGAATGGGGGAGGAGTTTTGCCATGGCTTTCGCCGACTCCCAACCTCACAGCAACTTCGGGAAGGGGCGTCAAGCAGGGAGAGGCATGTAATACTCAGGATTTCGAGCAGCAACTGCGGTTTCGCAATGGATTTTCGAAAGAAAAAAAAGAGAGGCAGCATTAGGCCATTCACCTCAACGTTCCTGCAATGGAATTCAGCAAGATAATGACAATCGGTCGACTTCCTTACTCGTCAAAACATTATGTTTGAGGACACGAGTTCAGTCCGCTGCAACATAGAATATAGAACATTGAAAAGAGAACACAGAACGCTAAACGTAGAACAGATAACACAGAACATAAAACATAGAAATGGAACATAGAACATAGAACATGGAACAGCACAACATATGAACAGTCCCTTCGCCCAGTATGTCAGTGCTAAACAAGATGCCAAGACGATCTTATCTGCCTACCTGTTGTGAATATCCCCGAATTCCCTGTATATAAATGCGTCTATCCAAATGACCCTTAAAGGCCCCCAAACTATCTGCCTCAACCACCGTCCCCGATAGTGTTTGCCAGGCACTCACCACCCTGTGTGTAAAACCCTCCCTCGTACATCTCCCCTTGCATCCCTCATTTAAAGCTGCACCGTCTAGTGTTTGATATTCCCATCCTGGGAAAATGTTTCTGACTGTCTATCTCCTGTCTGTGTCTCAGAATTTGTTGTGAATTTGTCGAATTTCCCTTCAAACCTTGTCGTTCCAGAGAAAGGAACAAGTTTTTTATGCCTCTCCCTGTTACCAATAGCATCGAATACAGGCATAATTCCGGTAAATCGCCTCTACACCCATTACAACCTCTCCCTGTAGCTAATAATCTATACTCCATGCATCATTCTGGTATAGTAGACACAAAATGCTGGAGTAACACAGCTGTTCAGCAGCATCTCTGGAGAAAAGTAGTGGATGACATTTCGGGTATAGATCCTTCTCGAGACTGCCTATAAAGGGTCCGATGATCATCAGTTGAAGGGTCTCGAACCGAAACGTCACTTATTCGTTTTCTCCACAGATGGTGCATTACCCGCTAAGTTACTCCAGCATTTTGTGTCTATCTTCGGTGAAAACCATCATCTGCAGTTTCTTCTTGCACATCATTTCGGTAACCCTCTTCTGAATCCTTCTCAACCTCTCCATATAGCTAATACCGTCTAATCCAGGCAACATTCTGATAAAAATCTTCTGCACCCTTTCCAAACCTTCTGCATACTTTCTGTATTGGGGAGACGAGAACTACACACAATATTCCAAATGCGGCGGAACCGAAGTCCGAAAGCCTGCACCATCACTTGTTGACCCATACCGAGTGCCCCAACAATGAAAGCCAACATGCCATATCCCTTCTTTAGAATTCAATCTACTTCTATTGCCACTCTCGGAGACTTACGGACTTACTGTATACCTCCAATCACCCTGTATATCAGTGCTATTAAGTGTTAATTATCTGAACACTTTATCTTACATTCGACCTCACAAAATGCATCGCCCCCACACTTGCTCAGATTAAAATACTCAGCAGTATCAATGACGCCCCTTCCGCTGTAGTCGGTCAGCAGTGAACATAGTTGCAGGTGGAGTGAGGTCTGGTTTGCCGACAAAGGAAACCCATCTGAACTGCTCTCCGGTGGTTAACTCTGAACATTAACTTCCTTTCCCAAGTTCCATTTCCTCTTTCTGTTTCTGTGGCTTTTCCTCTGAAATCTGCAACAGAACACCTTCTACATATAACATAAAACAGAACAGTATCATACACCTCCCACCATTTTGTGTTAACAGCACAGAAATGGGCATTTCGGCCCAAATGCCCATGCCGGCAAACATCTGTCATCTACACCAACTGCCGTACCACCTGCCTGCGTTTGTTTCATAACCCACTAAACCTAACCTATCTATGCACTTGTCAAATGCCTCTTAACTGTTAATGTGGTACCGGCATCAACTGCCCCCTCCGCCAACTCGTTCCATACACCCACCACCCTTTTTGTGAAATTATTACCTTCCAGGTTCCAGTTTAATTCCGCCATCCTCACATTAAGCGTCTCTCTGTAGTTCTCGATTCCTCTGCTCTGGGCAAATTAATATGCATTTAACCGATCTATTCTTATCCAGCTTGACAACATCCTTCCTAAAACATCGTGTCTAAAACTGAACACCATATTTTAAATTAAGCCGCACGAATGTCTCATATAGATGCAAAGGACCTCACAACTTCAACACATTAGACGGCGAGTGGGGGGCCAGACATAGGCCTTTCTGTCCACAATGTATGTGCCTAACAAGTCGCCAAGATAATGTCAACTAATTTGCTACCATTTGATCCATATCCCAGCCTATTCTCGTGTCTATCGAAGCCAAATTCTAATCTGTCCCTGCCCCACGCCTGACAGCGTGTCCAGGCATCAACACCCCCTGTGTAAAAGTCCCCCCCTCCCACATACACACACACACACACCTCTTTTAAACTTGCCCCTGTCACCTCAGGTTTGTTCGCCCCTAGTCATTGACATTTCCACCCTGGGGGAAAGAGGCACTCATTGTATACCCTATCTCATAAATTTTTAATACTTCTATCCGGTCAACCCTGACCTTCCAGCATTCCAGACAAAATAACCCAAGTCTACTACACCTCTCCCTGTCGCTGGAAGCTCCTGGAGTTAGTACACCAGATTGTTCTCACGTACGGAGATCGAGTGTCTCAATGTCTTCTTTTCCCAATGAAGGCAAGCAGGCCACATGCCCTTATCACCAGGGTGGCACAATGGTGCACCACTAGATTTGCTGCCTACAGTGCCAGAAACTCTGGTTCGATTCTGACTACGGGTGCTGTCTGTACGGAGTTTGTACACTCTCCTTGCGACTGCCTGGGCTTTCTCTGGGTGTTCCGGTTGCCTCCCAAATGCCAAAGGCGTCAAACTTTGTAGGTTAACTGGTTTCTGTAAATAAATATCCCTAGAATATATAAGAAAATAACTGCAGATGCTGGTACAAATCGAAGGTATTTATTCACAAAATTCTGGAGTAACTCAGCGGGTCAGGCAGCATCTCGGGAGAGAAGGAATGGGTAACGTTTCGGGTCGAGACCCTTCTTCAGACTGAAGAATATATGATAGCATCAATGTACCGTAATCGTTTCCGACGCGCAAACATTGGGCCGAAGGGCCTGTTCCCATGCTGTACCTCTAAACTAAACTGAACACCGTCCATCCACCTGGCTCGCTACTATCAGGGAGCCGTGCACCTGCACTCCTATGTCTATCTCTTCCGCAAAACCGTCTGGGGTTCTACTATTTACAGTTGATGTCTTTTCCTGGTTGATGTCCTTTCCTAGACAAAGTGCAGCGCAGCACAGTGGTGCAGCTTATAGAGTTGCTAGATCATAGCGCTAGTTCGAGTATAACCTCCAAGTCTGTGTGTAGATTTTGAACGTTCTCCTTGTAACCGCATGGGGTTTTTCCTTGGTGCTCCGGTTTCTTCCTACATCCCAAAGACATGCGGGTTTGCAGGTTAATTGGCCTCCGTAAATTTCCCCCCAATATGTATGGAGCGGATGAGAAAATGGAACGACGTGGCACTAATGTGAATGGGTGATTGTTATCCGACATGGACTCCGTGGGCCGAAGGACCTACTTCCATGATAATTCGTCATTAAAAAATAACATTAAGTGCAACACTTCACCCTCGTCAGAGTTAAATTCCATTTACCATCCCTTGACCCATCTTCCCAACAGCGAAATAGCTTCCGTTATTTCTAATATGGCGCGTGGTCAGACTCCACTGGTTCAAAATACAACAAACACTTCCGGACATGGCTTGTTCGGTTGAATTATCTCCTCTAATCCAGAGGCACTCACTCAGCCCGAACACCTTCGGTTGCACATATTGGACTGAACTAGAGAACTAGGGATTGCGTACACCCATTTTCACGAGCCAGTCCTCCTGGGTTCAATATCCTCAGCTTCCGTAGTTTACGCTCCAGTGGGCTCTACTGGTTCCTGTGTTAAACATTGGATGGTCAACGGGAAATCTGCCTTTATCGTCCAATCGATTGGCCATAGGGCGCAATCATAGTCATATATTGTACAGCACGAAACAATCCATTTGTCCCGACTACTCCTTGTAGACCGTGGTGTCCACCTGAGCTCATCATATCTGCCATGTTTGATCCTTTAATCGTTCTGAACCTTCTATGTACCTGTGCAGATATCTCTTAAATTGTGTCATAGTACTTGACTTGTCCACCTCCTGTGGCAGTTCGTTCCATATAACCGCTCTACTCCATGTACAATATATCACGCGATATACTGTATTCATCTCATGGTTTTTTACAGATCTTTAAGATTACCGTTCATCCACCGGCGCTGGAAGGAATGAAGTTCTCGCCTGCTCAACTTCTCTGTAGCCTAGACCCTCGAATCCTCGCGACATCCAGATCAGCCAAGGCAGAATAGAGGCGATGCGCCAAATGGCCTAATTCTGTTCCTATAACTTATGAACATGATTTAGCCAGGTCCTTTACACAATCAATGCTCAAATTCACCCCAACAGCTTCGTGGGATTGTTTGTGATGTAAACTACAGTATTGGGATTAACACAGTCGCCACCTTGCATTTCAGAAGGCATGGCGACATTATGCAAGGTCTTAATTCTGCTCCCATGGCTAAAGAACATGCCCTCGCAACATCCATGCACTCTATGTCTGATGAAATATTCTAGTTAGACACAAAATACTGGAGTAACTTAGCGAGCAGGCAGCACCACTGGAGAAAACAAAAGATGAGTGAAGTTTCAGGTCGAAGTCTTCTTCGAATTAAAAGTAGAGAGGAGGTAACTAGTGGCAGCAAATGGCAATAGCAAATCAGACCACCAGCAGATGATAAAGGAAGAGTGGAGCCCACAATGGCACATTCGTGGCTGCGGAAGATGTGATAGCAAAGGGATGCATGGATGCGAACTGTGGAACTAGTCAACGACTGCGGTTGGAAAGGGAAGATGGAGGGATTGCAGCGGTTATTTGAATTTAGAGACATGCCAGTCGGTTGACAGCTGACCATGTGAAATATGAGGTGCTCTTCCTCCAATTTGCTTGAGGTCTCACTCTGACAGTGCAGAAGGCCCAGGACAGAAACGTCAGTAAGGGAATGGGAAGGGGATAAAATGTACGCCGTATCTGCGCCCGGGATGAGGAGTTTCACACTAGGGCTTCCGAGATGTCCTCGTTCTTCAGGAAACGGGGCTTCCCCTCCTCCATTATAGATTAGGCTCTCATTAGGGTCTCTTATACATCCCGCAGCTCCGTTCTTGCTCCCCCTCCCCCCAGTCGCAACAAAGACAGAATCCCCCCCGTTCTCACCTTCCACCCCACCAGCCAGCGGATCCAACATATCATCCACCAACATTTCCGTCACCTACAACGGGACCCAACCACTGGCCATATCTTCCGATCCCCTCCCCTCTCTGCGTTCCGCAGAGACCGTTCCCTCCGTAACTCCCTGGTCCACTCGTCCCTTCCTACCCAAACCACCCCAACCCCGGGCACTTTCCCCTGCAACCGCACTAGATGCAACACCTGTCCCTTTACCTCCCCCATCAACTCCATCCAAGGACCCAAACAGTCTTTCCAGGTGAGACAAAGGTTCACCTGCACCTCCTCCAACCTCATCTATTGCATCCGCTGCTCTAGGTGTCAACTTATTTACATCCGCAAAACCAAGCGCAGGCTCGGCGATCGCTTCGCTGAACACCTGCGTTAACCAAACTGATCTCCCGCTGGCCGAGTACTTCAACTCCCCCTCCCATTCCCAGTCTGACCTTTCTGCCATGGGCCTCCTCCAGTGCCATAGTGAGGCCCACCGGAAATTAGAGGAACAGCACCTCATATTTCGCCTGGGCGGTTTGCAGCCCAGTGGTATGAACATCGACTTCTCCATCTTTAGATAGTTCCTCTGTCCCTCCCTTCCCCTCTTCCTTCCCAGATCTCCCTCTATCTTCCTGTCTCCACTTATATCCTTCCTTTATCCCGCCCCCCTGACATCAGACTGAAGAAGGGTCTCGACCCGAAACGTCACCCATTCCTTCTCTCCCGAGATACTGCCTGACCTGCTGAGTTACTCCAGCATTTTGTGAATAAAGGGATAAAATGTTTAGCATCGGCATGTCGCGTAGGCCAAGGCGGACTGGGCGTAACTGTCCAGCGAAATAATCGTCCAGTCTTCGCGTGGTCTCGCCCTTTCTCCACATGAAAAAATACTCTGACTGATGTGTCAGAGTATTTCATAAACAATATTTCTTATTTCTTTACACTCCGCCTCCCCATGCAGGACTGTCTGACGCCGTTCACGAACGCCAGCTTCTTCGAGGTAAGCGGGATGCCGTACTGCGAGCTGCACTATCACCAGCGCCAGGGGTCGCTCTGCAGCGCCTGCCAGAAGCCCGTTACCGGCCGCTGCATCGCCGCCATGGGCAAAAGATTCCACCCGGAGCACTTTGTCTGTGCCTTCTGCCTCAAACAGCTCTGCAAAGGGGTTTTTAAGGAGAACAACGACAAGCCCTATTGTAACGCCTGCTTCAACAAACTATTCCTTTAAGCGGCAGTTATCGCACCGACCCTCCGCATCCCACAGCTTAGCGCAAGCATAGTTCCCCTCTTCCGTTTTTCCATTTCACGAAGACCTCGTCGCTTACTGCTCAGCATCGGATCGCGAGAAAGATAGGCAAGAGGCGGAGAGCAACAATATATAGGAGCAGACACCGAGAGCAGCGGATAGAGTAGATGAGTTTGGAGGAGGTGCGTGAACCCCTGCCTTGCCATTCTCCGCGTCCCCTCTCTCCCCCTCCGCCACCCCAGACGCCATAATAGTTCCACTTGTCGCATCCTTGCATCCCTGCCGTTAGCAAACCGTCCCGAGCCCACCTCTCGTACTCCTGAGACTCTGCCTGTCCCGCTGTTACTGCGGCCCATGTTCGCCAGAGATGCTGTGTGAGTTGCTCCGGCACTTTATGTCTATGTTAAATATAACAAGATTCAGGAACATCGGCGCCATTTCCACGGTATATCGCCTGAATCAAGAGTCAATCGTGTAACTCTCGTATGTACCGACAACAGAACAATGAAATTCCTATTTGCAGCAGTAAACAGAATACAGTTTAGTTTAGTTTAATTTAGTTTTGTGTTGTTTATTGTCAAGTGTACCGAGGTACAGTGAAATACCTTTTTCTTGCGTGCTGTCCAGTTAGCGTAAAGTCTATACATGATTTCAATGATGCCACCCAGAGGTTGCAGATAGACGATGAAGGGAATAACGTTTAGTGGAAGATTCAGTCCAGGAAAGCTCGGTTAAAAATTACAATCTAGCCATCCACAATCCATAGATACAGGATAAAGAGAATAACATATTGTGCAGTAAAGCCTGATTAAAGATCGCAACAAAGCTGTCCACCGTGCACAAGTACAGGACAAAACAGTTTTATAGATGATAAAGACTGTAATATCACAAGGCTTTGGGGGAGAATTAGGTCATTCGGCCAAAGAGCCTGGTCCACAATAATCAATTATTTCTGATATATTTTTCCCTCAAACCCATTTTCCTCCCTTTTCCCCGTGACAGTTGACGTCGTTACGAAGGGAACCGATCAATTTATCTTTTTTTAAATACCCAATGGTGGCCTCAACAGCTGTTTGTGATAATGAATTCCACGTATTCAGCATCCTCTGGCCAAAGTAATTCCTCCTCAACTCCATTTTAGAGGTACGTCACTTTATTCTGAGGTTGTGCCTTCTGGTTGTGGACTCTCCCCATAGTGGTGTCAGGTTAGGTAAGGGGGAAGTGCAGCGAGACCTAGGTGTCTTTGTACGCCAGTCACTGAAAGTTGGCGTGCACGTACAGCAGGCAGTGAAGAAAGCGAATGGCATATTAGACAATAGACAATAGGTGCAGGAGGAGGCCATTCGGCCCTTCGAGCCAACATCGCCATTCAATGTGATCATGGCTGATCATTCTCAATCAGTACCCCGTTCCTGCCTTCTCCCCATACCCCATGACTCCGCTATCCTTAAGAGCTCTATCTAGCTCTCTCTTGAATGCATTCAGAGAATTGGCCTCCACTGCCTTCTGAGGCAGAGAATTCCACAGATTCACAACTCTCTGACTGAAAAAGTTTTTCCTCATCTCAGTTGTAAATGGCCTAAATAGCCCTTATTCTTAAACTGTGCCCCCTTGTTATGGACTCCCCCAACATTGGGAACACGTTTCCTGTCTCTAACGTGTCCAACCCCTTAATAATCTTATACGTTTCGATAAGATCTCCTCTCATCCTTCTACATTCCAGTGTATACAAGCCTAGTCGCTCCAGTCTTTCAACATATGACTCTGCCTTCCCATTCTTACCACCAAAGTGGATAACCTCACACTTATCCACATTAAACTGCATCTGCCATGCATCCGCCCACTCACACAACCTGTCCAAGTCACCCTGCAACCTCATAGCATCTTCCTCACAGTTCAAACTACCACCCAGCTTTGTATCATCGGCCTTCGTAACGAGAGGATTTCAGTATAGGAGTAAAGGGGTTCTTCTGCAGTTGTATAGGGCCCTGGTAAGACCACATCTGGAGGATTGTGTACAGTTTTGGTCTCCTAATTTGAGGAAGTACATCCTTGTAATTGAGGCAGTGCAGCGTAAGTTCACAAGATTCATCTCTGGGATTGAGGGGCTGTCATGAGGAAAGAATGAAGAGGCTGGGCTTTTGTTCACTGCAGTTTAGAAGGATGAGAAGGGATCTTATAGCGACATATAAAATTGTAAAAGGACTGGACAAGCTGGATGCAGGAAAAATGTTCCCAATGTTGGGGGAGTCCAGAACCAGGGGCCACGGTCTTAGAATAAAGGTGAGAAGGAACTTTTTCACCCAGAGAATTATGAATTTGTGGAATTCTCTGCCACAGAGGGCAGTGGAGGCGAAATCACTGGATGAATTTAAGAGCGACTTAGATAGAGCTCAGGGGACTAGTGGAATCAAGGGATATGGGGAGAACTTGAGCACAGGTTACTGATTGTGAATGATCAGCCATGATCACAATGAATGGCGGTGCTGGCTCGAAGTGCCGAATGGCCTCCTCCTGCAACTAATTTCTATGTTTCTACGTTTCTATGGATCCTCTAAACATCCATTCTATCCAGGCCTGTTATTTTTCGGTACGTTTCAATGAGATCCCCCATCAGTCTTCTAGACTCCAGCGAGTATGGACCCAATGCCTTCAAACGAAAATCCTACGACAAACCAGTCATCAGCTGGATCATCCTGTTAAGTCTCCTCTGGACACTTGCCAACGCAAGCACACCCCCCGCACATATGGGGTCTGTTACTGATCACAATATTCAAATGTGACCTGAGCAGAACTTTAGAAAGCGTTAGCATTACATGCTTGGTTTGATATTCTATTCCATTTAAATGAATGCAATGATAGCATTTGAATTCCGTGTTACCAACTCAACTTGAAAATTAGTCTTTTGGGGACCCTGCACTGACACTCAAACGTCTTTTTGCACATCCGATTACTAAATCTTCTCTTTGTGTATATGCCTTTATTCCTTACTGAAGCCATCAATTCTAATACCCAGATCATTAACGCAACGTGAAAAGTAGTGGACCCAACAGCGAACTCTGCGGAACACCACTAACCACTGACAGCCCACCAGAAAATGGCCCCCAATATTTCCACTCTTTGCCTTCTGCTCGTCAGCCAAGCATCTACCCATGCTTGTAACGTGCCTCGAAAACCATGGGCTCCTATCTTGTTCGCCATCCGCACGCGTGGCCCTCACGTATCAAAGGCCCTCTGAACATCGAGGTAAGCATCATCGACTGACTCTCCTTTACCTATCCTGCTTGTTTTGCTCCCTCGGAGAATTCCGAGCCAGGCAAGATCTTCCATTAACAAAAAAAACATGCCGACTTCGCCCTATTTGATATCGTGTCTCCAAGTACTTCGAAAGTTCATCATTAGTAATGCTTTCTAAAATCTTACCAACCATGGAAGTCAGACAAAAGTGACCAATGATTTCCATTTTTTTTCCTCACTCCCTTCTTCCATGCAAGTGAAGTTGCATTTGCGATTTCCAGTCTTCTGAATCTATTCCTGATTCCAGTGATTCTGGTACAATTATTGTTATGATAAACAAACATTCGATAAGTTAATAACCTCAATACTCGTGAAAGGATACACGAAGATCCTCGTGCAAACAAAGTCCTTAGTGCATAGTGAAGTCGGTGTAATGGCAGTTTCTATACCTTCTCAAGTCCAACTTCCATAGAAAATTACTGCTCGGGAATGTGGTGGAGATATAGCTTACGCACACACCGCACTCTGAGATAGCAAAACCGAATCTTCCAAACGCTGTTTCTTGATTAATTGCTCTTTATTAAAGTAGCACAAATCAAAAGAGTAATTCATAACTTATCGTTCTTATCAACTGCTTCCCCTTCAAACAACACAGTCGTTACCGTGTGGTTACTACCGTGTGGTCGTTACCGTGTGGTGAAAAAAACTGTATTCTCTCCATCCTCCGAGACTAAAATGGCCACCAATCTCTGTGGCTACACTAGCCTCCTCAGATGTAGATACTCCCCATTACGTATCCAATCACACCCACAAGCATGCAATAAAGACTAAAACTACAAATATTAAACATGGCCATAATGTAATGACAGCAACTAATTTAAGCATTAATCGGTCCTACAGTCGATTATGTGCTAATGGTTGGGGAAGAATCTATTTTTGAACTTCGTGGCCCCAATTTTTTGGCTCCTCTATCTTCTTCCCGAAGGTAGCATCCAGACGAGATCGTGGCCAGAGCGACGGGCTCCTTGATTATCCTGGTGCCCTTTTGAAATCAGCGCGTCCTGTCGATCCCTACGACGGTGGGAAAGTCAGCACGTGTGATGGACCGAGCATTGTCCTCTAGTCTGGATTATCCTCCAATTACCGAAGCATGCCCTATTGCAACCGATCTGAATGTTCGCTCCATGCACTGCATATCATCATCATATCATCATCATATATCTACAGCCGGAAACAGGCCTTTTCGGCCCTCCAAGTCCGTGCCGCCCAGTGATCCCCGTACATTAACACTATCCTACACCCACTAGGGACAATTTTTACATTTACCCAGCCAATTAACCTACATACCTGTACGTCTTTGGAGTGTGGGAGGAAACCGAAGATCTCGGAGAAAACCCACGCAGGTCACGGGGAGAACGTACAAACTCCTTACAGTGCAGCACCCGTAGTCAGGATCCATGTGCCTATCCAAGAAACTATCAGACGCCACGCCACTATCGAATTGTCCTTCACCAACAAAACAGGCACTCATCACTCTATAAGGAAAATGCCCCATATATCTAATCTGAGCCTCTCGATATAAAGCTATTGCCTTTGTTTTGACATTTCCACATTTCGGGCCAACGGGCCTATGCCAACGAATACGTTCCATCTGTTCCCGTCCCTCCTGCCTACATCTGACCCATATTTTTCGAATCTTTTCCAATGGAAGTACCTGTCCAAATGCATTTTAATTGTTTTTATATTACATGACTCAACTACCTCCGCTAGAAGCTCGTTCCATATAACCACCACCACAATTGTCTCTAGTGTGCAGAACTACTGTGTAAAAAAAGTTGCCTCTCGGATTCCTATTAAGTCTTCCCCTTCTTACCTTAAACCTAAGTCCCACAGATCTTGATTAATCTACTCCGGGTAACAGGTACCGCATTTACCCTCTCTATTACAAATAAGTATTCTATTTTTATATATGTACACATAATCTTATGAGGTCTTTCTCCAACCTCCACCATTCTATAGATAAAAATGCAAGGTTGTCCAATTTCTCCTTGGATTTATTATCCCATGCGTCCAGATGATCTGGACCAGCTTATGATCGGAGACTTCATCAAATGGCGGGACTGTCATATGGGGAATGATTGAAAAGGCTAGGCTAGTATTTACTGGAGTTTAGAAGGGTGAGAGGGGATCTTATAGAAACATATACAATTATAAAAGGACTGGACAAGCTAGATGCAGGAAAAATGTTCCCAATGTTGGGCGAATCCAGAACCAGGGGCCACAGTCTTAGGATAAAGGGCAGACCATTTAAAACTGAGGTGAGAAGGAACTTTTTCACCCAGAGAGTTGTGAATTTGTGGAATTCTCTGCCACAGAGGGCAGTGGAGGCCAAATCACTGGATGGATTTAAGAGAGAGTTGGATAGAGCTTTGGGGGGTAGTGGAATCAAGGGATATGGGGAAAAGGCAGGATTGTGGACGATCAGCCAGGATCACAATGAATGGCGGTGCTGGCTCGAAGGGCCGAATGGCCTCCTCCTGCACCTATTTTCTGTTTTTAAATCAATTCAGCCGACGATCACCTGTTCAAAAAACCCGATCGTTAATAAGAATAGGCCTGCCGGGCACAAAGCAGGTTAATCATCCCATTCCCTGCCCGTAGCGCATTCCTCGAAATGCACAGATGAGAGGAGCCTGTAGGCGGCGATGGCCTCCCTTAACTCACCATTGTCTGGTACTATCATTAGGCATGAATAAAAGTTCCCAGTCCGAAACGTTGCCTGCCCGTTCCTCCACACATCAGCCGGGTTCCGAAGGCATTTTGTGCTTTACTGTAGTTTTGTGCGTCTGCTTTTCCTTGTTTCTTACCTTTCCCTTTTTACTGCCTTTGCTCCACGCACTTTGGATGCTGTCGTCATTAGCTCTCTGAGACTATGTAATATATTTTGCAGAGGTTATATTGACATTGAATGACTGAAAGATACACCGTGGAAACAGGTACTTTTACTCACCGATTCCATGCCCACCATCGATCAATCATTCAAACTAGTTCTATGTCATGCTGAACATTCGCGGTCGCTCCGCCCTGCCCTTATGAATATCCAGTTTGCTAATTTTCCCAATCCATAGAAACATAGAAATATAGAATATTTCTATATATAGGAGGAGGCAGCATCGCCATTTATTTCTGATCATGGCTGATCATCTGCAATCAGTAACCCGTGCCTGCCTTCTCCCCATATCCATTGATTCCACTAGCCTCTGGGGCTATATCTAACTCTGTTTTAAATTCATGCAGTGAATTGGATTCCACTGCCTTCTGTGACAGAGAATTCCACAAATTCACAACTCTCTGGGTGAAATAGTTTCTTCTCACTTCACTCTTAAATGGCCTCCCCTTTATTCTTAGACTGTCACACCTGTTTTTGAACTCCCCCAACATTGGGAACATTTCCCTGCATCTAGCTTGTCTAGTCCTTTTATAATTTTATACGTCTCTACAAGATCCCCTCTCATCCTTCTAAACTCCAGTGAGCTCCCACCAAGACCTTTCCGTCCTGGGCCTCTTCCTTTGCAAACGAGAAGCTACATGAAAGCTGGAGGAACAACCCCTTTAGATTTAGCTTGGATAGCGTACAACCAATAGTATGAAAATTGAAATCTCCTGTTTTAGGTAACCTCAAAACATCTCCCAACCACACTCTTCCTCCCTCCCTTGTGGCCCACCTGGACCCCACCCATTTCGACCATCCACCTCCCCATTCCTGCTACGTAACTCCCTCTGGCCTCACAATCCAGAACTCTTCAAACTTGTCACACACTCCGTTTTTACCTCTGGCCTTTGCTCCAAAAATACCTTTTTCATACAGGTGGTTTAATGGGTCATTGGTTCCTTTATTATCATGTGCAACGTGGACCGAGCTGCTAGAGGGGATCGTTGTAGCAGGTACAATCACAACGTTAAAACAACATTTAGACAGGTACACACATAGGGTAGGTTTAGATAGATATTGGCCATACGGAGGAAGGTGCGACGTGTACTTGGGGCATATTAATCGGCGTGGTAGTTAGGCCGAAGGACCATTTTCACGCTGTACGGCTCTATGACTTTCCATGTGACACAATGAGATCCGAGGGTATCCCATGCGATCACAGCGAGATCGTGCAAAAACACACACACACACAGAGCACCCGAGGTCACAATCGAACCCGCGTCCTTGTGGCAGTTACAGAAGCTCTACCAGCAGCGCCAGTATGTCGCTACTGTGGTGGTGTGGTTTGTGTAAATAATTGGAGAAGGCGCCCCAGATATCGGTAACGCGTGATTGCGTAGTTAGCTTACTTTGTGACAATATAACATTTGGCCTCCTTTTCTTAGAACAGAATTGGTGCATTTATTTTCCTCTTGAATCTAAAGTGCTGCCAGCTCTGGCAAAACCCGTGTAAATCGCCTCTGGTCTTATACCAATTCACCGCATCCCCAGCCTTAACGGGGCTATGACGGAAATATTTCAAACGTCATTAGAAACAGGGATGGTGCCGGAAGATTGGCGCATTGCGCATGTTGTGCCTTTGTTTAAAAAAGGTTCTAAAAGTAAACCTAGCAATTATAGACCTATTAGTTTGACGTCTGTGGTGGGAAAATTAATGGAAAAGATACTTAGGGACAATATATATAATTATTTGGATAATCAAGGCCTGATTAGAAATAGTCAACATGGATTTGTGCCTGGAAGGTCATGTTTGACTAATCTTCTTGAATTTTTTGAAGAGGTTACCAGGGAAATTGATAAGGGCAAGGCTGTGGATGTTGTCTATATGGACTTCAGTAAGGCATTTGACAAGGTTCCACATGGAAGGTTGATTAAGAAGGTTAAATCGTTGGGTATTAATAGTGAGGTTGCAAGATGGATTCAACAATGGCTGAATGGGAGATACCAGAGGGTAACGTTTGACAATTGTATGTCAGGTTGGAGGCCAGTGTCTAGTGGAGTGCCCCAAGGATCTGTGTTGGGTCCACTGTTGTTTGTCATTTACATTAATGATCTGGATGATGGTGTGGCAAATTGGATTAGTAAATATGCAGATGATACTAAGATAGGTGGAGTAGTTGATAGTGAGGTAGATTTTCAAAGTCTGCAGAGAGACTTGGGCCTTTTGGAAGGGTGGGCTGAAAGATGGCAGATGGAGTTTAATGCTGATAAGTGTGAGGTGCTGCATTTTGGTAGGACAAATCAAAATAGGACGTACAGGGTAAATGGTAGGGAATTGAGGAATGCAGTGGAACAGAGGGATCTGGGAATAACTGTGCATTGTTCCCTGAAGGTGGAATCTCATGTGGATAGGGTGGTGAAGAAGGCGTTTGGTATGCTTGCTTTTATAAATCAGAGCATCGAGTATAGAAGTTGGGATGTAATGTTGAAATTGTACAGGGCATTGGTGAGGCCGAATCTGGAGTATGGTGTGCAGTTCTGGTCGCCAAATTATAGGAAGGATGTCGACAAAATGGAGAGGGTACAGAGGAGATTTACTAGAATGTTGCCTGGGTTTCAGCACTTAGGCTACAGAGAGAGGTTGAACAGGTTGGGTCTTTATTCTTTGGAGCGTAGAAGGTTGAGGGGGGACTTGATAGAGGTTTTTAAAATTTTGAGAGGGACGGACAGAGTTGACGTGGGTAGGCTTTTCCCTTTGAGAGTGGGGAAGATTCCAACAAGGGGACATAGCTTCAGAATTGAGGGACAAAGGTTTAGGGGTAACATGAGGGGGAATTTCTTTACTCAGAGGGTTGTGGCTGTATGGAATGGGCTTCCGGTGGAAGTGGTGGAGGCTGGCTCGATTTTATTATTTAAGAGTAAATTGGATAGGTATATGGATAAGAGGGGATTAGAGGGTTATGGTCTGAGTGCAGGTAGATGAGACTAGGTCAGGGAGAATGGTCGGCGTGGACTGGTAGGACCGGACAGGCCTGTTTCCATGCTGTAGTTGTTATATGTTATATGTTATATGTTAACCGGTGACTTGAACCGTGCAAGTGAACGAATGGTCCAACTGCAAGTAAGAAATCCACTGTTCCTTTTCGGGACATCTAATTACTAAAACTCTCGTTTGTTTGTTTGATTGTTCCTGAACTACAACCAAAAGGGTACACGATAGCTCAACAATGTTAGGCCCACCTTACGCACCGTCGTCCCCTTGGTGTTAATGGAAGAAGTTTCAATGAATTCGGTGTTATATTTTTTAAGTTATTCACATTTTAAAATTTAAATATATCTCCTAGGGAGGGAGGGGTGAGCAGGGGGGATAAGAGGGGTTGAGGCGGGTGGAGTGTGGGGAGGGGAAGAAGGGGATGGGAGGTTGTGGAGGGTGGGGGAAGGGGAGGGGGAGGGGAGAAGGAAGGGGGTAGGGTTAGTGGGAGGGAGGAGAGGGGAGGATGAGGGGGGAAGGAGAGGGTGCTGCACCAATACAGGAGAGGTTTGGGCCCTCTTGGTCGAGTATGTCAATAAAACAGTCTACTTTTGCCTAGTTTATGTTATTTTAGTTTAGTTGAATTGAGTTTAATTTGGTTGAGTTGATTATGTTTAGTTTGGTTTAGTTTAGTTTAGTTTAGCTTTTTTCCTCTGTTATTTTTGATTTCAGTTAACTTTTTTTGTCATGTGCACAGAGGTTTGATGATAAACTTATTTGTTGCGTGAGAGTCAGCGTGAAAGCAACCATAGGTGATTACAATCAAGCCGTCCACTATGTATAGATAGTGGAACGGGATAACGGGAATACGGTTCGGGGCAAGATAACTTCAAATAAAGGCCGATTAAGATAGTCCCCTGGGTCCATAATGGGGTGGATGGTAGCTCTGGTCCGCTCTCTCGCTCCTGAGCGGAGGTTTCAATTGCCTGATAACAGCTGAGAAGAAACTCCCCCTGAATCTGGAGGTATGCGTTTTCACGCTTCTGCACCTGTTACTTGATGCGAGAAGTGTCCGCGTTGAGATTTGTTCTTAATTATGCTGACAGCCTTGTCGAGGCAGCGTGAAGTGCAGTTTGGGTCAATGGAAGGGAGGTGGGTTTGGGTTATGATCTGGTCTGCGTCCACAACACTCTGCAATTTCATGCGGTCTTGGATGGAGCTGCTCGCAAACCATGCTTTGATACATTCCCACAAACATGCTTACTACAGTGCAGAAGATTTCAATTTTACCAATTTCCTTGTGCACGTTCACCATCGCTCGGGTTGGCATTGAGAAGACCAAATTCGTCTCCCTTTTGAAGACACCCCCATTATGTTTTTAAATTGCCTGTGGACTGTCGAAGCAGATTGTTCTCAGCGTGCTATATTGAACAGCATTAACAATGCTGCTGGTAAATGATTGAGCTCGGTTCATTGTTTCAAGACAGGCAATCAACAAACGTGAGGTGGAGCAGTTATGCAATCCGTCCTAACCAACAGCCAAGTATGCATTCCCCAGGTGCATAGAGGCAACATAATCTGCCCACGCGTTCAACGTGACCTTTGAAGAGCATTTGACATTTAGTTGCACAATAGACGCAATCCATCAAACGACAGAAATTGGCTCTGATTCCCCTCACCGCTCCTTTTACACAAGGCAGTAGCATAACGGCCTGACACGTTGAAGAATATGATTTAAACTGCAATTACATGCCTGCATATCACTTACATGTAACCTTTGTCTTTGATAGAACGCAGAATAGAGCAGCGGACTGTGTCGACCGAAATGCCGAAATAGACCAATCCCTTATATTTGTGCATGGTCCATATTTCTCCATATTCTTCTCCTTGTCCAATTGCTTCTCAGTAGTTATAGTCAATAGTCAATAGTCAAGTTTATTTGTCACATACACATAAATGTGCAGTGAAATGCAAGATTACCCACAGTCATGTCTGATTCTACCATAACCACCAGGATTTAAATATAGGAGTAGAGGTCCTTCTGCAGTTGTCCAGGCCCTGGTGAGACCACATCTGGAATATCCTGTGCACTTTAGGTCTGCTCATTTGAGGAAATACATCCTTATTATTGTAGGTTCGCGAGGTTAATCCCCGGGATGGCGGGACTGTCATATGAGGAAAGATTGGAAAAACTGGGCTTGTATTCACTGGAATTTAGGATGAGAGGGGATCTTATAGAGACGTATAAAGTCATGAAAGGACTGAACAAGCTAGATGCAGGGAAAATGTTCCCAATGTTGTGGGATTCCAGAACCAGGGGCGGGCCACAGTCTACGAATAAAGTGGAGGCCATTTAAAACTGAGATGAGAAATTTGTGGTATTCTCTGCCACAGAAGGCAGTAGAGGCTATAAACTGGATGAGTTTAAAACAGTGTTAGATAGAGCTCTAGGGGCTAGCGGAATAAATGGACGTGGGGAGAAGGCAGACACGGGTTACTGATTGTGGATGATCAGCCATGATCACATGATCACAATGAATTGCGGTGCTGGCTCGAAGGGCCAAATAGCCTCCTCTTGCACCTATTTTCTATGTTTCTATGTTTAACCACTAACATCACGTGCCAGGCACCCACCACTATCTATATAAAGGACACGTAGATCTCCTTATATCTGACCCCTCCCCCGCTTTTAAAATTATAGCAATGACAGCTAGTCGTTGATATTTACAACAAAGCGAACAATAGTATTTCCACCCAAGCGATCAAGACCTAATGGTCGTATTATAAAACATTTGGATAAAATTATACATATGGCAGCATAGTGGCGCAGCGGTAGAGTTGCTGCCCACAGCCCAGGAACCCGATTTTCATCCTGGCAACAAGTGCTGTCTTTCTGGACGTTGTTTGTACGTTCTGCCTGCGACCGCGTAGATTTTATCTGGTTTCCTTGCACACTCCAAAGACGTGCACGTTTGTAGGTCAATTGGCTTCTGTAAATTGTGAATTGTTCCGAGTGCGCAGTGTGTTCGCAGTGATCACTGGATTGCCCGGACTCGGTGGGACAAATGGCCTGTTTCCACGCTGTATCTCTAAAGTCTAAAGTAAAGTCTAAATTCTGTAGGAACGGTTTTTCGAGATACGACGTCTGGAACGACCCTAGAACGCGAACATGATGGGCATGGCCAAGGAGACGGGTAGGCGATGTTTCGGTCCCGGATCAGTCTCAAGGTGGGTCCGGACCCGTAACATCGTCTGTTCATTCTCTCCACAGATACTGCATAACCGACTGAATTTCTAGGAGACCTTGTATTTAGTCAAATATCTCTACACATTATATCCCATCTACTATTCCTTTCCCCCATTCAATTAACCGGCCTGTGTACATCGAAACCTTAGCCCCATTCCTAGTTCACTGCACAGCCGTAGCACCACTTCTCCTGCATCCCTCGATCCTCCTTATTCAACAATGGAGCGGAATTGTGAACAGCTGACGCTCCGGTATTAATCCCTACGGTAGCACTCTGCCTCGGTAAAGGGTGCCCGTTCCACCCCGGTAATTCCTTCTACTTGCGCCCGTCCAACAGAAGACACAGAGGCCTGAAAAACGTGTACCACCAAACACAGGACCAGCTCATTCCCCAATGTTGTCGGGCTCTGAATAAGCTCGGGTACTCTCCAATGTACGACTTCCCCTTTGCGGATACTGGATTTTGTCTCTGGAACTGGTACTATGCAATACTGAGAAATATATTCGGCACCCTTTGCTCCAGCTATTGAAATTGAGATTGACGTTTGTATTGTATTGTATTGTATTGTATTTTTGTATAGTATATCTGATCTGTTTGGGTAGCATGCAGAACAAAGCGTTTCGCTGTATCTCGATACAGATGACAATAGTAAACCTAAGTCATTGTTTAATGACTTCTTTGCCTTCTTCTGCACAAAGTTGCTCCCTCAACCTAAACCCGTACCCTCTACTTCTCGATTTGCCTACACTAGGCAAAAGACCAGGTGCGTCTACCAGATCTATTCCTCTCAGGATTTTGTACACCTGCGGGGCTCCACAGTGGTCGGTGCTGGAGTCGCTGTTTTCCACCTTGTATATTAGAGATTTGGACGAGGGGGTTGATGGCTTTGTGGTCAAGTTGGCGGATGATACGAAAATAGGTGGAAGGACGGTTAGTGTAGAGAAAGCGGGGACTCTGCAGAAGGACTTGGGTAGGTGGCAAGAATGGGCAGAAAAGTGCCAGATGGAATATAGTGTCGCAAATTGGGGAGTCATGGATTTAGGAAGTAGGAATAAAGGCGTAGACTATTTTCTAAATGGGAGAGAATCGAGAAATTGGAGGTGCAAAGGGAATTGGGAGAGCTGATGCAGGATTCCCCAAAAGATAATCTGCAAGTCGACTCGGCAGCAAAGAAAGCGAAGTCAATATATATATAGTCGCTGGTACAAATCGAAGGAATTTATTTCACAAAATGGTGGAGTAACTCAGCAGGCCAGGCAGCATCTCAGGATAGTACTTTATTCACACATGTACCGAGGCACAGTGAAATTCATGTTTACATACAGCACAGTACAGTGCGGTACAGTATAGGATTTGCTACACTAAAGGACGTTTTAGTCAGTGTATGTGACCAGTAGCGGCACACAGAGTCGACAAATTTGGCGCTATGTTCATGTCCCACTTGTTGTAGGTGCATTGTTTCTTACCCTTACCACGAAGGCCCATTGTCCTGGCGGAGTTACAGGATCGGAAAGTTCAAGCGTGGCTTTCTTGTCCTCCACTTCCGCACGCCAACGCCGGTCCACGTGTACGCCTCTTGGAGCAGCGCTCGAACTAGCCGAGCCTGAGTTTGCTGGTGGGCCTGCAGCCACCCAATCCACTGTGAAGGTGTACTTCACTGCCTCCCGCAGCCGGTTCGCTCGCCGCCCTTTGTTCCATCCCCGCTTACATCGCCCCTGGTCTTCGGGGCGAACAGGGGCCTGCCTCGGCGTCTTCCTTCTTCGAGCTGATTCTCGATTTCGTGGTAGGCAAGCCAGGCCTACTGCCGGGGTATGGTCACGGTCCGCCGTGCTGCCCGTTGGGATCCTCAACAACCTCATCTGGCAGCTCGGTCCATTTACCCACAAGTCTCAGTGTGAAAATGCCTCATGATCTTATTAAATATTTCCCTTCTCGTCTTAACCATTGCTCTCGAATTCTTGACTCCCTTACATCGAGAATAAAAGACTGTGGATTGGACCATTCTAATCTGCCAGACCTTTCCACATAGCTGAGACCCTCGTATCCTGGCAACATCCTCGGAAATTATATAATATAATCATAATCATAAGCATACGCATAAGCATAAGCATAAGCATAAGCATAAGCATAAGCATAATCAGAAGCATAAGCATAATCATAAGCATAAGCATAGGCATAAGCATAATCATAATCATAATCATAGTCATAATCATTATCGTAATCATAATCATAATCATAATCATAATTATAATCATAATCATAGTCATAGTCATAATCATTATAGTAATCATAATCATAATCGTAATCATAATCATACTATATTAGCCAAGTTTATGTTACAACATACGAGGAATTTGATTTGCCACACAATCATACCAATAAAAAGCAACAAAATACACAAAATACATTTCAAAATAAACATCCATCACAGTGACTCTTCCACGTTGCTCACTGTGATGGAAGGCAAACAAAAGTTTCAATCTTCTTCCCTTCTTTGTTCTCCCGCGGTCGGGGTACTCGAACCTTCCGTTGACGGGACGATCTTGGCTCCCGTGGCCGGCTGTCGCGTCACCCTTGTTGGGGCGATCAAGCTTCCGCATCGGAGGGGAATCTCAGCTCTCCCGCGCCGGGCGATCTGACCCCGGGTCCGGTCTGGTCGAACCTTCTGCGACTTTCGAGCTTCCCGGCATCGGTCTCTACCCGAGACTGTAAGTTCCTCGGCGGTGAAATCCGCGGGCCGGATCCCAGGTTACAGCGTCGATCCCAGGCAGGGGATCGTAGGGTCCGATGGTACGTCCACTAAGTCCAGATGGTAATGCTCACAGTCAGTCTCGAGCAAGGCCTCCAGCTCCATGATGTTAGGCCACATAGGGACCGGAGATATGATCCGCAAAACAATCCCATCTCCGGCAAGGTAAGAGATTGAAAAAAGTGTCCCCCGATCCCCTCCCCCACCCCCACATAAAAGAAACCAGAGAACATTAACACATACTTTTAAAACACACTAATAATAACAAAAAAGACGGAGACAGACAGACCGTTGGAGAGCCTGCCATCGCTGACGACGCCACTCAGATGGATTTTCTGCATAAGGTATCGTGGCTGCGTGCATCAGGGCCAAGTGCGGCAATTCCAACCAACAGGAGCACAAGAGGGTACAGTGAGTAGAACTAAGGGACCGCAGATACTGGTGAATACCAAACATAGCCACAAAGTTCTGCAATAACTCGGCAGGTGAGGCAGGAGCTCAAACAGACAAAGCATGGGTGACATTTGGCTTGGGATCCTTCTTCAGACTGAAAGTAGGGGGTGGGGATGGTGAAGAGCTGGAGACGCGAAAATACCAGGACCTGTCACGGCCAGCCGCAAATTGTATTCACTGGAGTTTAGAAGGATGAGAAGGGATCTTATAGAGACATAAAATTATAAAAGACTGGACAAGCTAGATGCAGGTAAAATGTTCCCAATGTTGGGGGAGTCCAGAACCAGGGGCCACGGTCTTAGAATAAAGGGGAGGCCAATTAAAACTGAGGTGAGAAGGAACTTTTTTCACCCATATTGTGAATTTGTGGAATTCTCTGCCTCAGAGGGCAGTGGAGGCCAAATCACTGGATGGGTTTAAGAGAGAGTTGGATGGAGCTCTCGGGGCTAGTGGAATAAAGGGATAAGAGGAGAAGGCAGGCATGGGTTACTGGTTGTGGATGATCAGCCATGATCACAATGAATGGCGGTGCTGGCTCGAAGGGCCCAATGGCCTCCTCCTGCACCTATTTTCGATGTTTCTGTGTTAACCGACCTACACAACCTTAATGCTACCTCGGCAAAGGAACACTGCGGACTGCGGACCTGTATTCGAACTATTTTTTGCAGGATTGTCTTGGTTTTGCACAGGTTTTTGTTTTCACTGTGTAGCAGAAATTCATATGTAATTTACGTATATATTAATAATGTATGCTTTGTGTACTGTCTGTGCCTAGTTGCCCGCGATGCTGCTGAAAGCAATATTTCTATTGCGCCTGTACCGGAGCCTCACAACCCGAGGTCTGCGCTTGTACCCGAGCATATTGTCTATTGTCTATTGTACTATGCAGACTTGACTTGAGGAATGTGCATTTTCCGCACATACGGAATCTTAGGTCAGGATCGAACTCGGGTCAATGGAGCATTGAGGAGGCAACACCATGGACAAAGCCACAGCGTGGGTATATTGACTCTGGTCCATTTCTTTTTCTAATTTCACACTGTCATGTTTCTGGCTCCTTAACGCGGTAGAATCATGGCTCCTGCGAGAATGATTGTGCCCCAAGTTTAAAGACTGCATCAATGCACTAACTACGCGTGAAGACACCGACAATGCCACCGACACCGTCTTCTGCAAATGCGCCGTAGACAGCATTTTATCGTATTGCTTCACAACATGGTTTAGGAACAGCTCTTTCGAAGACTGTCAGAAATTTCAAAGAAATGTGGACGCAGCCCTAACCATCACGGAAACCACCTCCCTTCCATCCAGGCCACGCTGCCTCGGCAAGGCCAACTGCGTAATTAATGACCTGTCTCATCCTGATCACTCCCTTGTCTCCCTTCTCCCGTCAGGCAAGAGGTATATAAGTGTGAAAGGATACACCTCCAAATTCAAGGACAGTTTCTTCCCAGCAGTTGTCAGGCAACTGAACCATCGTACCGACAACAAGAGAGTGGTCCCGAGCCACCATCTACTGCATTGGGGTCACTAGGACTATCTTTAATCGGACTTACGTGGACTTTACCCTGTACTAAATGTTATTTCCACACCATGTATGGCTCGGTTGTAATTAGGTGGTGGCTTTATGCTGACTGGTTAGCACGCAACAAAAGATTTACGTTGTACCGCGGTATGCGTGACAATAAACTAAACTGAAACTTCTACTTTAACGCCCCTTGCATAGTATTGGCCCACAGCGAGAGGGCACGGAAACAGGCCCTTTGGCGCAACTTGCGCAAGCTGACCAATGCATGTACACCTGTCTCACCTGCCCGTTTTCGCTCATATCGCTCAAAACACTTTCCTATCCATATTCCTGTCCAAATGTAGATTTTAGATTTAGATTTAGGTACAGCGCCGAAACAGGCCCTTCGGCCCACCGAGTCCGCGCCGCCCAGCGATCCCCCGCACATTAACACTATCCTACACACACGAAGTGTTAAAGTTACTCTCAAGGTTCCTTTTATTTTTCCCCTCTAAAATCAAGCCAGTGTCCTCTGCTTCTTGATTTTCCAGAATAAAATAGTGTCCGCATCTATCTATTCACAAAATGCTGGAGTAACTCAGCAGGTCAGGCAGCATCTCGGGAGAGAAGGAATGGGTGACGTTTCGGTTCGAGACCCTTCTTTAGACTGATCCGCATCTATCTTATGTTTTCCTCTCTTGAACTTATGCACCTCTAAAAAATTATCCCGCATCCTCCAGCGCTCCAAACCGCGAGCCTGTCTAACTGCTCCCTTTAGCTCAGGCCCTCATGTCCAGCCAGCATCCTCATAATTCTCCTCTGCACTCTTTCTAGCTAAACAACATATTTCCTTCAGCAGGGTAACCGAATCTGAACACAATACTGCAAATGTGGTCTCATCAACGTCTTGTACAACTGTAACGTAACATGCCATTTTCAATACTACAATTGCGCAGTCTTCAATACATAAGACAGCAATTTCGTAAATTAATTGAGCAAAACGTAAATGCTTACCCTGCACTGATTTAGTGACTTACCCTGCACTTAAAACTGGATTAAATGTCAATGTCGACACAAATTGCTACAGTAACTCAGCGGGTCAGGCAACACCTCTGGAGAACATAGATAGGTGACGTTTCTGGGCGGGATCCTTCTTCAGACACAGGCCGAAACGTCACGTCCACATTCTCCAGAGATGGTGCCTGATCCGCTGAGTAAAATGGCCTAAGTGGGACAGGCCCTTACTCCAGCACCTTGTCGGTATCCATTTTCTCTAGATGCCACCTGGCCTGCTGAGTCATTCTAACACTTTGTAGCTATCTATCTTCGCCACAGATGCTGCCAAACACGTTGAGTTACTCCAGCAGTTTATACCTATCCATGCTCTCCAGACCTGCTGCCCGACCCGCTGCGTTACTCCAGCGCTCTGTACCTATTAATGTTCTCAAGAAATGCTGCTTGACGCTTTTAGTTTCTCCAGCATTTTGAGTCCATCTTTGGTATAAACTATTTAAATTTTATTACATTTTTGGTGTTAATTTAGCCAACCCGCCCTTGCTCACGACCATCCAACGCAGCCGAGAACATTCCCAAAAAATGCAACAAGGAAGACAGCGTGAACGATGAATATTTTTTATTAAATACTGACTTCTTGAATATTTGGCTACAGGATGGTTGGACTGCTATTCAGGTGAGTTACAATAGGCAGCCTTAGCCTGACTCCTAAATCCACAGTTAAATTGGATGCTATAGGATAATAGGGCTCCGTTGCAGGAGGCAGTCCCTGTGCAATCTCTACAAATACAGTCGGTCAAGCGGCAGTTGGGACTGACTGTGCAGTCACAGCAGACAGGCGCGGCCCGGTATAGACAGACACATGTGGAAGTGATACAGTTGGAGCATCGGGCAAATGGGCTCCCGTCCTTACGGGCACAGTCGGAGTGGTGAAAAGAGGGTCAAAACGTTCAGCTACAGGAGACAAGCCCGGTCCGGTGTCGACAGACACAGTCGGGGGAGATACAGTAGGAATAGGCGGTTCAGTAACACCAGACAGACTGGTTCGGGTCCCTTCAGGCACATTCATGGTGGTTAAAGGAGGGACCTTCCGTTTTATTATAACAGGTAGACCTGGTCCGGTCTGTATAGACAGAGTGGGGGGTGATAAAGTTCGAATAGTCAGTTCAGTTACATCAGACAAACCGGCTCCGTTCCCAACAGGCATAGTCGAAATGGTTGAAGGAGGGTCAGAACGTTGAGTTACAACAGGCAGACGCGGTTCTTTACCCATATTCACACTTGGAGTGGTCATAGTTGGGATATTTGGTTCATTTACAACGTGCAGACGGGATCCGGTCTCTGTATTCACAGTGGTAGCCGTCATTATAGGGACAGTGCGGACAGTTACAACAGACTGACCTCGTCCAGTTCCTGCAGGCACCGATGGTCTGTAAGTAGTCGGGGCGTTACCTTGAGATACGACAGACAGACGCGGCCAGGTCTCTTCATTTACAGTCAATATGGACGAGGTGAGGAGATTTGGTTCAGTTGTGAGAGTCAGACTGGGTCCGGTCCGCATAGACACGCGCGCAGTGCTAGTGGATACAGGTAAAAATGTTGGTAAGGTTACAACAGACGCACTGGGCGCTGTCTGTATATTCCCAGCTGGAGTGGTGGCGATAGGCACAGCGTGATCAGCTACAGCAGACAGACGCATTCCGGCCTCTAATTTCACACTCGATCTCGATATGGTTGGGACATGCGTAGCAGTCACCACAGCCAAACCAGAACTGGTCGCCACGGAAACAATCTGGTCGGATACAGTTGGAACGCTAAGTCTCGTTACAATAGACAGGCCGGGCCCGGTCGCTACAGGCACGGAGGCTCTCGTCACGTTAGGGGCTGTGGGCTCAGTTATAGAAAACAAGCGGTGCCCGGTTTGTTTAGGCACAGTCGTGATGGCCACGGGCGGGGCATTGCGCTTCGTTACGAAGGACAGTCGCGACCCCGTGTCTACGGGCACGGTCATTGTAGAAACAGTATTGGTAGTTGCAATAGAGAGACTCGGGCCGGCCCCTACAGCAACCGGTTGATTGGATGACGTTGGGACCCTCCGGTTGGTTACAGAGGTGCCAGGCCGAGGGCTCTCCATCAATGCAGTGGACACAGTAGGATGGTGTGGTTCAATTGGGGCAGTGGCTTCAATTGTAAAAGACAGTGTTCGGGCGATCGGCACAGGCGTCATTCTGGTAAAGTTAGGGCTATTCGGTTCAGCTACAGAGGCCAGTCTCGGACCAGTCTCTATAGACGCGGTCTGCCTGTTGACGGTTGGGGCAGTTACAAAGGACAGTCGTGGGCCGGTCTCTGTTGGTACAATCAGCCTACTCACGGTGGCGACATCAATTTTTCTTGTTGTGGAGAGTCGCGCTCCGGTCCCCACATTCACGGTCTGTCTGGGCGCAGTGGGACCATTGAGCTTAGTTACAAAAGGCATTCGTGGCCTTGTCCCTATCGATACAATCGTCCCGGTCACAAATGGGGCATTCTGGTTGTTTACGGTGGACAGACGCGTTCCGGCCTCTACAGAAACGATGCCTCTGGCCACGGTTGGGACCTGGGATTTAGTTACAGTGGGTAGACCCGCTTTAGTTACAGCAGACACTCGAGGCCCGGTTTCGATCGGTATAAACATTCTAGTAAAAGTAGGGCCAATCGATTTAGTTACAGTGCCCAGACCTGACCCGGCCCCTATAGGCACGATTGGTCTTCTCGCGTTTGGGGTAGTGTAGTTCTTTACAAAGGACGGTCGTTGTCCGGTTTCTATCCGTACAGTCGGTCTATTCACAGTTGTTAAATTCAGTTTCGTCGCAGTAGATAATCGTGCTCCGGTCGCCACAGTTAAGGAGCGTTTGGTTGTAGTGGAGACATTGGGTTTAGTTAGATTAGACATTCGCGGCTCGGTCCCTATCGGTACAGTGGGACCGGTCATAAATGGGACATTGAGAAGAGTTACGGTTGAAAGACGCGGATCGGTCCTTAAAGAAACTGTGGCTCTGCTCGTAGTTGGGACGTTGGGTTCACTTGCACTAGTCGTTTCGGGTTCAGCTACAACAGGCAGCCGCGGCCTGCTTCCGATCGGTACAGTCGTTCTGGTAAAAATAGGGCTTATGTTTTCAGATACAGAGGCCAGGCCCGGCCCAGTCCTTGCAGACACAGTCGGCCTTTTCACAGTTGGGGCAGCGTAGTCAGTTAGATAGGATAGACGTGGCCCGGTCTCTGTCGGCACAGTGGCCTTGGTTGGATTTGGCACATTGTATTTATTTATGGTAGACATTCGCGGCCTGTTTGCGATGGATACTGTGGCTCTGCTCGCGTTTGAAATACTGGTTGTAGTTACAAAAGACATACGCAGTCCTGTGCCTACGGATGCTGTGGATTTAGTCACAGTAGGGACAATGGGTTTAGTTATGGTAGATAGTCCCAACCAGGTCCTTATCGGTACGGTGGGAAGGGATGTACGCCGGGATGTAGTGCTGGCATGATGTCCAGTTTGTGTGGAATGCGATGGAGAAGTCTGCACGAAAGCTGTGTGACCGGGCAACGGAGTTGACGTTCTTCCCCTCAATGACGTCGTTACAATTACGATATGTCGACTTGTCACCGTGGAAATTATAGGACCCCGCGCTGGGTCGTCACTGGGCGTCATAAATCCCTCTGTGGTGGAGCTTGGTCTCATCGGTGTTGTTTCTAAACCTAGTTGGAACGTTATTGCAAATAAGTTATTTGATGCGTTCTTTGGACACAGTAATCCCACAGTTTGGGCACTTTAGACTTTGTACTTTAGAGATGTCGAGTGATAACCGGCACTTCAGTCCACCGAGCCCGCGCCGACCAGCGATCAACCTTATACATTGTTCCATTCTGCACGCTAGGGACAATTTACAGAAGCCAATTAACCTTACGTCTTTTGGGGTATGGGTGGAAACCAAATCAGCCGGGGTAAACCAACACGGTTAAAGGGACAACATACAAAGTCCGTACAGACAGTACCTGTAGTCAAGATCGAACCCGGGTCTCTGACGCTGTGAGGTACCAATATACCGCCGAGTCACTGCGTTCTCCACTGTTGCTCTCTCTGTCAGATATGAATGAACCTGGAAGTCAACGTTCGACGAAACTCGTGACTTCCGCTCAAATTGAACACTCATAGACAGCGGCGAAGTGCTGCTCTCCTCGCCCCACAGGTCCACGCCGATCAATATTAACCCCATCCACGAGCACGCTGTTGCTTGGAGCACAGGAGGTATGGAGATATATAAAATCACGAGGGAATGGGATACGTGAATGGATAGAGCCATTCCACTGTGCATTTGCCGAGGTTTGTCAGAATATTGTTTTGGATTGGGTCTCCTCGCTATCGGAAATATTCCAATAAGCTGGAAAGAGTACAAAGAAGATTTAAGAGGATATTAACGGGACTGGGAGAGGTTCGGCAGGCTGGGCCTTTATTCTTCGGAGAGAAAGAGGTGTATTAAATCATGACGAATAGAGACCGTAAATGTGTACGTTCTACAGTGTACGTTGTAGTGGTTTGTTAGAATATTGTGTTCAGTTTTGTTCACCATGAGATGAATAGAGCAAGTAAGCCCATTGTTTCTGCCGAGTAGCGGAATGGCGGACTAGAGCACATAGGCTCAAGATAAGGAGGGCGGCAGGTTAATAGGGAACCTGAAACGTAACTTTGTAACGAGCTGTATGGAACGAGCATGGGTGTATGGAACGAGCTGCCGGAGAATGTAGTTGAGGCATGTACTATCGCAACCTAAAGAAACAATTGGACAGATACATTGATACTATAGGATTAGAGGGATGAAAGCGAGAAGCAGCAAGGCGTTACTAGGGTAGATGGGGCAGGTTAGTTGACGTGGGAAAGTTGCGCCGAAAGAACTGTTTTCCTGATGTATGACTATAATAACAGGTTTTGAGGTTGAGCAGTGTTCAAGAGCTCTTCTATTATTCGGAGGAACTGTGGCGTAGCGGTAGCGTTCGAGCGCAGGGACCCGGGTCTGGTGCTGCCTGCACGGTGCTGATCGCGGGTATTGTCTGTACGAAGTTTGGACTTCCTTCTTTTGAACACGTGGGCTTTTGACAAATGCTCAGGTTTCATCCCACACTCCAAAAACGTACGGTTTTGGGGGCTAATTGGCTTCGGAAAATTGTAAATTGTCCTTAGTGTGTACGAGAGTTATGGTGTCCGGGTTAGGCATAGACATTGTAGGCCGAACGTTTGCCGGCTGCGTCTCTAAAGTCTAAAATATTTTATGCTTGCTCTCTTCCTCCTCGCTACTCGGCAGGCGTGTTCACATTTTCAGCAATTGCACTTACTTTCATAGACAGGACATGCTACATTCCTCACGTCCAGGTAGCTTTTTCCACTGAGAGCTATCAGCGCCTGGGACAATAATGTCACGTCCCCGAGGTTTCCGCGGGAGATTTCCTGCGCTAATTTCCCCACGGTCTTGGTGCAATTATAGACACGTGAAGTGAAAACGTTAATGTTTTCGGCCAAAGCCTGGAAGACATGGGACAAAATGAGCATTCAAATATTCTTGCGAAAGCGATGTGAAGTTTAGTTTAGTTTAATCGAGTGATACCGAGTGGAAACAGACTATTCGGCCCTGCCTGTCCGTGGCCCAAAATTGGGCAAGCGGGCTGCTTATATCCCACATAGACGCAAAGTTCTTGAGCAACTTAGCGGGTCAGGCAGCATTTTTGAAGAGAAAGGATGGGTGGCGTTTCGGGTCGGGACCGTCGTTCAGACTGAAAGTAGGTGATGACGAGGAGAGTGGTGGAGGACCAGAGGCCAGAAGAGGCCAGGAACAATCAGGGCCGGCAACAAACGACCTCCAGCAGAGGGTGTCCTTACTAGTGTTTACATAAAGGTAGAGAATTCCAAGTTCCTACCACTGGGCTGTCAACTCGCCGAGCTAAATATGAGACTGCTCTTCCACTTTGCCTGTGGAAGCTTATATGTTGATCAGCATGGACGAGTTATGCCGTTTCGCTTGTTGCTAATAAGCGTTCTTCCTTCCTTTCGCCTCATTTAGTTCAGGTTAGTTTTATTGTCATGTGTTCCGGGATACAATAAAAAGCCTCACGCTCCGGCGGCTAGGCCGCAAATATAATCAATGACCAGCCACACCCAGGTCACTCATCCTTCGCCCCAACCCCATCAAGTAAGAGGGCACAAAATCAGATTCAGAGACAGCTTCTTATCAGGCAACTAAACCATGTTATCAAGAACCAGGGAGTGGTCCTGACTTATATCTATTTCATTGCGGACGCATTGACTAGGTTTAATCGCTCTTTACTGGACTTTATCTCGCACTATACACGTTATTCCCTTTTTATGTTTCGGTACACGCATGGACAACTCGATTTCAAATATGGAAACATGGAAAAATAGCTACAGGGGTGGGCCATTCGGCCCTTCGAGCCAGCACCGTCTTTCAATAGACCATGGCTGATCATCTAAAATCACTACCCCGCTACTGTTTTTTTCCCGTATCCCTTGAATCCTTTAGCCAAAAAAGCTAGATCTTAGGCTAAGAGCTGAGAGCTAACATGCTTGTCATCACGTATAGTCTTTCTGACTGGATAGCAAGCCACAAAAAGCCTTTCGCTGTGCCACGGTACACTTGACAATAAACTAAACTAATCGAAACTAATCTTTTGTTTGTTACTTGCTGTCCGTTCAGCGGAAAGACGAAACACGCGTACTATGGAGCCATTCATAGCGGACAGACACACGATAAAGGGAATAGCGATCACCTGCATGGCCAGTCCCGTGTCGCGCAGGCTCCCGATGGTCCCGTCGTAACGCACTTGGCTGAGGATTCGCCTCGTGAGCCACATCAAAGTCCTGGCCAGGTGAAGCCGCGTCCTGCCTCTGGCTTGGTGAGACTCGATCAAGCACTTCACCGTAAGGGTGGCAACGGCCATCACGCCTGCGGCATAATGCGGAAGATATCCATGAAGACCAAATTTGAGAGATTAAAAACGACAATTCACAAGCACCTGACCAAAAATCAGAGCAAATTGCGTAAATTCAAATTCTCCACGTAGCTGCTGGGATCCTATTAAATTATTTTCCTTCACTGTCCCCCCAACCCTATCGAAACTTATTCTACCCATCTATTTTTTTAACTGCTACTTAAATTTGGCTCAACAACCTCCTACGTCAGCTTGCTCCTTATCCCCAGCACCCTTTACGTAAATAACGTTGCCCCTCAGTTTCCTATTCAATCTTTGTCCCATCACCTTAAACCAATGTCCTCTGGTTGTCGATTCCCCAATTCTGGCCAAAAGAATGTGCAATTACCCAGTCAGTCAATCGTTCAATTAGACAATCAGTCAATCAGTCAGTAAGTAAATTATTCAATAAATCAATGAATGGATACAGGAAAAGGGGAGGGGTTGATGTGGCATTGTGGGGGTTGGTGACGATGAGTTGGATGAGGAAATATCATTTTATGACGTGAGGTTGAAGTTTCAGTTTCAATAGATCTCTGGAAGAAGTCGTCTTTGAGGATTGGCGGGAAATGGGATTCGCAAAGTTATTGCGAATGGGATTGAGATGGGGAGAATTTAGACAGCATGTTATTTTTAATCTTTGATGCGCAAGAGGTTGTCAGGTAATCTTATTGAGTGTATCAGATTACGAGCGGCATGGGTTATCTTTTCGTATGATAGTGGATTCTAATATGAGAAGGGCCAGTCTTAAACTTCCAGTGTGGTCTTAGTTTTAGAGGTACAGCGTGGAAACAGGCCCTTCTGCCAAAGGTGTCCGCGCTGATAAACGATCATCTGTACATTAGTTCTATCCTACACACGAGCGATAAATTACAGAGGCCAATTAACCAGTGGGAGGCAACCGGGGCATCAGGAGAAAACTTACGTGGTCAGAAAGGACGTGCAAACTCCGTACAGACAACACTCGTAGTCAGGATCGAACTGGAACCTCTGACGTTATAAGGCAACAACTCTACAGCTGCGCCTCTGTGCAGTTTAGTTTAGTTTTTTATTGTCACGTTTTCCGAGGAACAGTGAAAAACGTTTACTGTCCTGTCAATGAAAAGACTACACAAGAAAGCAAAACAATTTGTATGAACGGTTGACTAGGCATTTACGGGGAATCTCAGGGACAATATTTTCACTCTGAATTTTTGTTTTACGCAGTTGTAATTCGCCGTCTGAAGAGTTGGTTGAATTAGACACAGTCACTATGTGTTATGGACATTTAAATTCACAGTTATGTAGGGAAATCGCAGAAGAAAGAGCTTCGCGTTGAATGGCAAGGGCCTGGGGAGTGTTGCAGAGCATAGGGATCTAGCATATTACGTATAGGGGTAGGCCATTTAGAACGGAGATGAGGAAGAACTTTTTCAGTCAGAGAGTGGTGAAGGTGTGGAATTCTCTGCCTCAGAAGGCAGTGGAGGCCAGTTCGTTGGATGCTTTCAAGAGAGAGCTGGATAGAGCTCTTAAGGATAGCGAAGTGAGGGGGTATGGGGGAAAGGCAGGAACGGGGTACTGATTGAGAATGATCAGCCATGATCGCATTGAATGGCGGTGCTGGCTCGAAGGGCTGAATGGCCTACTCCTGCACCTATTGTCTATTGTCTATTGTCTATTGTATATAATTTCCTGACAGCGGTATCAAAGGTAGGTAGGGAGTATTATTGAGCAGAGGGATCTAGAAGTGTAGTTATATAATTTCCCGAAGGTGGCGTCACAGATATATAGTGGTCAGATAGGCTTACGACATATCAGCCTTAATTAATCAGGGTGTTAACTTACAATTGGGGTGTTAACTTACAATTCGACAATACGTTTGTGAGGCTGAATTTGCATTATTGCAGTTGGGTTTGGACACCCTGCTTTAGGATGGAGGTCGTTATTGTAGAAAGAGTGCAGAAAACAAATTACGAGGAGGTTATTACGACTTGAGAAATGTGTTGGAGTGCTACAGGGTGAGTGGTGATGTTATAGAGGTGCATACGATCATGACAGGAATGGATTGGGTGAACTTACTGTCTCCTATCCAAAATAGGGAAATTAAAAACCGGAAGACATCGGTTTTAAAGAGAGAGCGGAAAGAATTATTAGGATCCTGAGAGGGAAGTTTTTTTAACACAGTGGATGGTGGGTACATCGAAGGAGCTGTCAGGGGAGATAATGGAAGCAGGGTCTATCGCTACGTTCCAATAACGTATGACCATATTCACGGATGGTAAAGGTTTTAATGATTATGGGCCAAATGTGAGCAGGTAGGACGACCGTAGACGGTGCATTTTTATCGGCACGGGCAATATGTTCCGACGGGCCTTCTTCTGTGCTCTGAGACATCAGGAATAAGCGTACACACGTTCATGTTCATAAGCAGGTTCACCAGGTTAATTCCCGGGATGACTAGACTGACATATGATGAAAGAGTGGGTTTAGTTTAGTTTAGTTTAGTTTAGTTTAGTTTAGTTTAGTTTAGTTCAGTTCAGTTTAGTTTAGTTTAGTTTAGTTTAGTTTAGTTTAGTTTAGTTTAGTTCAGTTTTATTTAGAGATACAGCGCGGAAACATGTCCTTCGGCCTACCGGGTCCACGACGATCAACGATCCCCGCACATTAACACTGTCCTACACCCTCAAAGGACAATTTTTACATTTACCAAGCCAATTCTCTGCCACAGAGGGCAGTGGAATCCAAATCACTGGATGGATTTAAGAGAGAGTTAGATCTAGGGGCCAGTGGAATCAAGGGATATGGGGAGAAGGCAGGCACGGGGTATTGATTTGGGACGATCAGCCAAGATCACAATGAATGGCGGTGCTGGCTCGAAGGGCCGAATGGCCTCCTCCTGCACCTATTTTCTGTTTCTATGTTTCTATGTATAATTAACCTACAAAGCTGAACGTCTTTGGAGTGTGGGAGGAAACCGAAGATCTCGGAGAAAACCCATGCAGGTCACAGGGAGAACGTGCAAACTCCGTACAGACAATACCCGTAGTCATGATCGAACACGGGAGTCCTGAGCTGCATTCGCTGTCAGGCAGCAATTCTACCGCTGCGCCACGATGACCGTCCTCTCAACTGGCCCTGCATTCACTGGAATTTGGAAGGATGGGCGGGAACCTAATAGAAACATATAACATTCTTAAGGATTGGACAGGCTGTATATAGGAAAAAACGTTCCCGATTTTCGGGGAGTCCAGCACCAAAGGTCACAATTTAAGAATAAGGGCCATTTAGCACTGAGATGAGGAAAAACTTTGTCACCCAGAGAGTTGTGAATCTATGGAATTATTTACCACAGAAAGCGGTGAAGGCTAATTTACTGGATATTTTCAAGAAAGAGTAAGATTTAGTTCTGAGGGCTAACTGAATCAAGAGATATAGGAAAAAGGCAGGGACGGGGTATTGATTTTGGATGATCAGCCATGATCATATTGAATAGCGGTGCTGGCACGAAGGGCCGAATAGCCTACTCCTGCACCTATTTTCTAAGTTAATCATGGCTGATCTATTTTTCCCTCTCAACCCCATTCTCCTGCTTTTAGCCGGTTATCGTTGACTCGCATACCATCGAGAAACTGATAATCTCCACTTTAAACATAGAAACATTGAAAACAGGTGCAGGAGGAGGCCATTCGGTCCTTCGAGCCAGAACCGCCATTCGTTGTGATCATGGCTGACCACCCTCAATCAGTATCCCGTACGGCCTTCTCCCCATATCCATTGATTCCGCTCGCCCCATAGAGCTATCTAACTCTCTCTTAAATCTATCCAGTGATTTGGCCTCCACTGTCCTCTGTGGCAGAGAATTCCACAAACTCACAACTGTCTGGGTGGAAAAGGTTCCTTCTCACCTCAGTTTGAAATGGCCTCACCTTTATTCTAAGACTGTGGCCCCTGGTTCTGGACTCCCCCAACATTGGGAACATTTTACCTGCATCTAGCTTGTCCAGTCTTTTATAATTTTATGTCTCTATAAGATCCCTTCTCATCCTTCTAAACTCCAGTGAATACAAGCCAAGTATTTTCAATCTTTCATTATACGAGAGTCCCGCCATCCCAGGGATCAATCTCGTGAACCTAAAAATACCCAAAGCAATGGACTTCACGGCCATCTGTGCCTATAAATTCTATAGGTTCCCTTCATTCTAAGGAAATTCCTGCTGATCTCCTTTCCAAAGCAGCATCCTTATACTCTGACCCTATGCCCTCTAGTCCTAGATTCGTGGAATCTTGTGGAAACATTTTCTCCTCGTCCACACTATAGAGGCCGTTGGTAGTTTCCGGCGAGGATTGCCAAGACACAGAGGGAACCATTGTTGTTTTGCGTGCAATCCCGGGAGAACAAGTGTACATGAGTAAAACGCGGCCACGCAGAATATAACGTTACTGCTGTAGGTAACATGCCGACCAAAGAAAGTGTGCAACTTCTGCAAACACGTCAGTTGGGAAATAGGAACTGCACGATAATTTATGATAGGTCCATCTGCTTTGCATTTTACTCTTCTTTCAGGCCTCTTCTCTCCTTACCGACACAATTATGGCCTCCGTTTACGCCTCCTTTACTTAATTTTTGATTGACCACGCTTTAATTTCACTCTGCCTTCGGGAAGCTGGTACAGGAGCTGAAAACTGTAACATCTATGTTCAGGAGCAGCACCTTCCCACCACCCATCAGGCCATTGAATGCTACGATCTTCAACTAAACTCCGAACTACAAGCTGCATTGATTGCACGTGGGACCAGTTTACAGAGTACAATAAACATGTCCGTTGTACTGCTGCAACTAAGAATTTAATTGTTCCGTTTCTTGCCTATTGTCGCTTGAATATTTTCTCCTTTACATCCCCGGTTTAATGCGCACTGGACAAAAGATTCAGAAATCAGAAGTGCAAAGGGACTTGGAGGTGCTGGTGCAGGATTCCCAAAACGTTAATTTGCAAGTTCAATCACCGAAAACGAAACCTAATGCAATGCATTAATTCCGAGGGGACTAGAATATAAAAACACGGATGCAATGGTGAGACATTATAGGACGATGGTCAGACCTCATTTGGAATACTGTGGGAAGTTTTGGATCCCATATCTGAGGAAGAGTGCACCGGCGTTTGCAAGTTTATGAGAATAATCCCGGGGATGATTGGCTTAACATATGGGGCGCGTTTAATTGCACTAGACCTTTACTCGCTGGAACTTAGACGGACGATGGAGACCTCATTGAGTTTAGACGGACGACGAAGACCTCATTACGGAATAGTGAAATACTCGAATAGAGTGGATGTGGAGAGGATGTTTCCACTGGTGGAAGTGTGTACGACCAGAGAGCACTGATTCGGAATAAAAGGACATGAATGGGAATTCATTTATCAAGAGGATTGTAAAGCAGTGGATTTCTTTGTCACAGAAGGCTGCGGAGGCCAAATAATTTGGTATTTTAAAGGGGAAGGTTTACACGTTCTTGATGAGCAAGGAAGCTGGATAATTGGGTTGAGATGCAAAGATTGAACAACCAGGATTAGATGGAGGAGTATAGCAGATATGCCGAATGGCCTAAATCTGCTCCTATGAATTATGAACCTATGATCAACGACAAATAAAGGTTCCTGAGCGCTTTGTTTTTCCGTTCAACCTGCCAGCATATCGCGACTGAAAATTTCTATTGCGCTGGGAATAATAAGCTGAAATTCATGGTAATGTTAGCCTAGATTTGATGTAATGGTCGTTTTAACGTCTTCGCCGTCATCTAAATTCACAGCGCATTTTACACTTTATAGATGCAGCGCGGAAACAGATCCTTCGACCCACTGAGTCCGCACCAAGCGGCCATCACCCCATATACTAGCACTATTCTACACATTCGGAACATTTTTACCGAAGCCAATTAACCTGCAAACCTGCTCATCTTTAGAATGTGGGAAGAAACCGAATCATGGTAAGAAAACACACATGGTCACAGGGAAAATGTGCAAACTCCACACAGACAACACGGTCAAGCAGGTTGCTCTGGCGCTATAAGTTAGCAACTCTGCCGCTGCGCCATTGTGCCACCCGCATTTCCTCAATTTGTGATTAGATGTGAGGACATGTACTGATTGTTAGAGGGATATCCCCGGATTATTTTTAAATTAAACGTGGTGACTCACAGACCTACGGTTAGGTGTCGCCCGTGTGCAGCCATCTTTCTCAGATGCCTCCGAGCGAACGTGTGAATGAGGAACTCGTTGAAATGTTCTTCAACCACGCATAGCGTCAGCATGGCAAGATTTCCGTCGGTTAACTCCTTCAGGAAATACACGGCGCTTCCTACAAAACAGGACAGCAGAGTTTGTGGTGGTTAAGGAATCCACAGGTAAGACGGCGAACCTTAGGTGTGAGAAACACTCACCAATTCAGACTCCAAAGATGCTGCCTAATCCGCTCTGATACTCCAGAACTAGCGGCCTATCTTTGGTATAAACCAACATCTGCAGTTATTTGTTTCTAATAGTAGTGGTCTTGCTTGCGTTCGGTTGGAAACATTGCAGATGAGGTTTAGGCCGAACAAGTGTGAAGTGTTGGACGTTGGGAAATGAATTTGAGGGGAAGGCATACGGTTGACTGCGAGGCTATTGACAGCATCAAGGTACAGATGGGGTTGTTGTCCATAGTTGCCTGAATATAGCGACACGGATAGACAGATTGGTAAAGAAGGCGAATACTATGCATGCCTTCATGGTCAGGTTATTTTGTGTAGCGGTCATAAAGTCATGTTGCAGCTTAATGGGTTAGAGTCAGTGAGTCATAAAGTCATCAAGTGTAAGAAAATAACTGCAGATGCTGGTACAAATCGAAGGTATTTATTTCACAAAATGCCGGAGTAACTAAGCAGGTCAGGCAGCATCTCAGGAGAGAAGGAATGGGTGACGTTTCGGGTCAAGACCCTTCTTCAGATTGATGTCAGGGGGCGGGACAAAGGAAGGATATAGGTGGAGACAAGAAGATAGAGGGAGAACTGGGAAGGGGGGGAGGGACAGAGAAACTATCTAAAGTTGGAAAAGTCAATGTTCATACCTCTGGGCTGCAAGCTGCCCAGGCGAAATATGAGGTGCTGTTGCTCCAATTTCCGGTGGGCCTCACTATGGCACTGGAGGAGGCCCATGACAGAAAGGTCAGACTGGGAGTGGGAGGGGGAGTTGAAGTGCTCAGCCACCGGGAGATCAGGTTGGTTAAGGCGAAGGTGTTGAGCGAAACGATCGTCGAGCCTGCGTTTGGTTTCGTCGATCGTCGAAGTTGACATCATAAAGTCATAAATGTGCAAACGGACCCTTCGGCACAGCTTGCCCATGCCGACCAAGAGTTCCCGATGTTGGGGAAGTCCAGAACAAGGGATCACAGTTTAAGGATAAGGGGGAAGTCTTTTGGGACCGAGATGAGAACGTTTATTTTCACACAGCGAGTGGTGAATCTGTGGAATTCTCCGCCACAGAAGGTAGTTGAGGCCAGTTCATTGGCTATATTTAAGAGGGAGTTAGATGTGGCCCTTGTGGCTAAAGGGATCAGGGGGTATGAAGAGAAGGTAGGTACAGGATACTGAGTTAGATGATCAGCCATGATCATATTGAATGGCGGTGCAGGCTCGAAGGGCCGAATGGCCTACTCCTGCACCTATTTTCTATGTTTCTATGTTTTTAATACAGAGAGCAATAATAGCAGAGAAAGGGCCAGTCGGCAACTGGACTTCCACGTAGTATTATCCTTGTTCAAATGTCCGCCGAATGTACTTTGCACATAATAGATTGAGGCATTGAACCGTTGCCTTACCTACAGAAGTGGTGATCTGGAGCACATCATGTAGCTGATTGGACAACGCCTCGTGCAGCATCCTGACCAAATTCACCTCATGGTTTCCTATCAAATGTATGGTGGAATCCCGGCACGAAGACCTGAAGGCTAACACATAGGAAGCCAGCAGGTCTAGTGGGAAATGACCTGAAGGTAACAGAGAAAGATCGTTTCCACCGATTCTCGCGTGCACTCTCCTTACACATTGAAAACGAGTCCCGATGCGCCACCTTATCATCTCCCTCGAGCGAAAATACCTCATTCTGAGATGCACCAACGTTGTCATCTCAGGATTTGATTTATTACTCCCACCAGTTTAGTAGAATAATGAAAAATTTCGTTTTGCACGTTATCCAATAACATCAGATAACACTGGATCAAGGATTACTATCTTTATTAGAGGGTATTAACTAACAGGAGAGCTGGAAGAGGGTACAGAGACGTGTTACCAGAATTATGGCTAGATTGGAGGCTATGAGCTCCAGGGAGTTTAGAGATGGTGTAGAGGAGGATTGCCAGAATACTGCCTGTATCGGAGGGTTTCAACTACAGAGGTAGTTTCAAGATGGTGCAGAGCAGGATTGCCAGAATACTGCCTGTATCGGAGGCTTTCAGCTACAGAAGTAGTTTGGAGAGGATAGAGCGGACAGTTTCCAGAATGCTGCCTGGATTAGACTATTTCAGCTGCAGGGAGAGGGTGGTGAATGTGCCGAGGAGGTTTACAAGAATGCTGCCTGGATTGTAGGTTATTAGCTACAGGGAGAGGGTGGACAGAGTTGGATTATTTTCTCTGGAGCGCCGGCCATTGCGGGGACATCTGCTGGAAGTACACACAATGATGAGAGGAATAGATAGGGTAGACAGTTAGAACTCTTTTTATCACGATGGAAAATCAAAAATACCAGATGGTATACCTGTTACGCGAAAGGAGCGCGGTGGATGCGCGAGGCATGTGTTTTTAGGCAGAGAATCGTGGGTGCCTGGAATCTGCTGCTACGTGTGGTGGTGGAGGCAGAGACAATAGTGGAATTTTAAATAATGGAGTGATTGAGTTATGCAGCAAGGAAATGTCCGAGGCAAGTTTGTTTAAAATGATGGGTGCCTAGAACGTGCTACCAAGAGAGGTGGAGGCACGCATGATGGTGGTATTTCGGTGGACACGTAAATACGTAGGGGATGGAAGGATATCAATCATGAGCAGGCAGATTAAGTACATTATCCTTGGCATCTTGCTTGGCTCATGTCGCTTCAGAGACATTGTCGCAGGGAGAGGGATGGGGCCCAGAAAGGGAGATGGCGGCGGCCCAAAGTTTTGCAAGTGATGGGCGGTCGTGGGTGATGGGTTTTAGATTGGCAGATGATTGGACAAAGGCTAAAGATGGTGTGAGATAAGGAAATAAGAATATAAGAAACGCGAAACATGAAAGCAGAGAAATAACTGCAGATGGACAGGGATAAAGGGAAAGGGAGAGAAGGGTGCGAATCCTGGTGGGGCGGGGGGGGGGGGGTTGGTGGGGGGCTTGGCTGATATTTACTTAAATTCGTGGAATTCTGTTTCAATACAGTTGGCCATACAACACCCAAGCGGAATGTGAGGTACTGTTTCTCCATTTTACGTGGACCCTCACTCTGGCAATGGAAGAATGTCAGGAAAGAAAGGTCGGTAAGCAAAATTGAAAGGCAGTTTAAATGGTTCGCAAAGCGCGTGAGCGCAGACTGAAGAAGCAGGATCACCTGGTGGACAGATAAAAGATTCAACGGTAGACACAATGTTCTGGAGTAACTCACAAAAACAGAGAAACATAGATAATTGGTGCAGGAGTCGGCCATTCGCCCCTTCGAGCCGGCACCGTCATTGAATATGATCATGACCGATCATCCAAAGTTAGGACCACGTTCCTGATTTTCCCCACATCCCTCGATTCCTTTAACCCTCAGCGCTATTATCGAACATGCAGTGAATAGGCCGTCACTGCTTCTGTGGCAGAGAATTCCACAGATTTACAACTCACTGGATGAAAATGTTTTTCCTCATCTCAGTCCTTATTCTTAAACTGTGACCCCTGGCTCTGGACTCCCCCAAAAGTTTTCCTGCATTTAGCTTGTCCAATCCCAAAAGAATTGTATATGTTTCCATATGATACCCTCTCATACTTCTAAATTCCAGTGAATATAAGCCCAGTCGACCCATTATTTCATCATATCTCAGTCCTGCCTTCACTGGAATTAACCTGGTGAATCCACGCTTCACTCCTGCACTAACTCAATAGCAAGAATGTCCTTCCTCAAATGAGGAAACCAAAAAATGGCAGACATTTCTCCAGGCATGGACTCACCAGTGCCATTGACAACTGCAGTATGATTTCCTTGCCCCTGTACTCAAATCCTCTCGCTCCGAAGGCCAATATTTCGTGTGTTTTCTTCACTGCCTGTACCTGCAAGCTTACTCCCAGAGACTGATGTACAAGGACACCCAAGTCTCGTTGCACATCCCTTTTCCTAATCTGACACTAGTCAGATAATAATCTGCTTTCTTGTTCTTGCCACCAAACGTGGATAACCTCACATTTATTCACATAATGCTGCATCTGTCATGCAACTGCTCACTCACCCAACCTATCCAAGTCACCCTGCAACCTCACAGTATCCTCCTCGCAGCTCACACTGCCATCCATCTTTGTGTCATCTGCAAACGTGGAGATGTTACATTAAATTCCCTCGTATAAATCGTTAATATATATAGTAAATAACGGGTCCCAGCACTGAGCCACCACTAGTCACTGCCTGCCATTATGAAAATGATCTGTTAATTCCTACTCTTTGCTTCCTGTCTGCCAACCAGTTCTCTATCCATGTGAATACCCTACCCCCATTACCATGCGCTCCAATTTTCCACACTAATCTCTTGTGTGAAGCTTTTTGAATGATCAGAAACACCACATCCACTGACACTCCCTAATCCATTCTTGTCACATACTAATAAAGCTCCAGAAGGTTAGTCAAGCTTGATTTACCCTTCATAAATCCATGCTGTATTTGACTGATCCTGTCATTGCTTTCCCAATACGTTGCTATTACATCTTTAATAATCGACACAAGCATCTTCCCCAAAACTGATGTAAAGCTAACTGCTCTATAGTTCCCCGTTTTTGTCTCCTCCTTTTTTTTTTTTGATAAATATTTTTATTAAGCATAAGTACATATTAATAAATTATTATATCTTATACATTTCTATACTTTTTTTTTTTTCAAAGAGGGAAAGATAGAGAAAAATAAAATAAAAATAAGAAGTCCAAATTGGAGAAATGAATGGAGTATTAAAAAAGTTATCCATCATTGGAGATATATCGATGATTTACAATTCATAATTCTTCCTCCATTCCATTATTCAGGCCGCGGTCAGGTCCTCGCACCAAGCCATTTTGACCCTTTAAATATACGATAAATGGAGACCATATTCCTCTGAAAAGAATCAACCTGTCCATGAGTACAAGTCTCAATCTTTCCAGATGGAGTGTCTCCGACATTCCTGTAATCCACATTTTAATTGTGGGGGATGTAGGACCTTTCCAAAATTTCAGTATTAATTTTTTCCCAATTATTAAGCTATAATCAATAAAAATTCTTTGATTCGTTGTTGTTAATTGATCTGTTTCTAATATTCCCAGTATTATTAAATTTGAGTCAGGGGTCAGCTTCATATTAATCACATTCGAAATTATTTTGAATATTTCTGACCAGAATTTAGTGATTTTTTCACAGTTTGTAAATATATGCGTTAAATTAGCTTCCAATTGCTGACATTTATCACAAATGGCAGATATATTTGGAAAAATACTATGTAATTTAGTTTTTGAATAATGTAGTCTATGTAATATTTTAAATTGTATAAGAGAGTGTCTAGCATTTAGCGAACAGTGATGTATGTGTTGTAAACTTTCATCCCATATCTCAGGTCTAATAATTTGACCTAATTCATTTTCCCATGACTGTCTATATATTTCTGTCGTTGGAGCGTCGTTTTCCAGTAAAATATTATAAATATATGATATCAATTTTTCTGTATTTGGGTGTTTATTTAGACATTCATCTAAAATCTCTGTCTTTCTATTTCTAATTTCATATGTGTTTGCTTTTACATAATCTCTAATTTGTAAATATCTAAAGTAATCTTTTGAATGTAATCCATAAATTTGTTGTAATTCTTGAAATGAAAGGAAAAAATTTTCCCTATAGAGATCTCCCATCTTATTTATTCCACAGTTTTTCCATTGTAAAAAACCTTTATCTATCATTGAAGGTTTAAATGTGATATTATTTACAATAGTAAGAGCTAGTGGTATACATTCCAATTTTAATGTTTTCTTTATTTGTTTCCAAATACGTATTCCACTATCTATTATAAGATTTTCACTATAGGTTTTCTTACTTATTTTATTATTGGCGAATAAAATCGAACTAATTTCAAAGGGCAAACAATCTTCTTTTTCCATTTTTAACCAGGTTGGTTGTTTATCTGTCTCTACTAACCAGAAGTTAATATTTTTAATATTGACTGCCCAATAATAAAACAAAAAGTTTGGTAAAGCTAGACCTCCATTTGTCATGCAACTGCTCACTCACCCAACCTATCCAAGTCACCCTGCAACCTCACAGTATCCTCCTCGCAGCTCACACTGCCATCCATCTTTGTGTCATCTGCAAACGTGGAGATGTTACATTAAATTCCCTCGTATAAATCGTTAATATATATAGTAAATAACGGGTCCCAGCACTGAGCCACCACTAGTCACTGCCTGCCATTATGAAAATGATCTGTTAATTCCTACTCTTTGCTTCCTGTCTGCCAACCAGTTCTCTATCCATGTGAATACCCTACCCCCATTACCATGCGCTCCAATTTTCCACACTAATCTCTTGTGTGAAGCTTTTTGAATGATCAGAAACACCACATCCACTGACACTCCCTAATCCATTCTTGTCACATACTAATAAAGCTCCAGAAGGTTAGTCAAGCTTGATTTACCCTTCATAAATCCATGCTGTATTTGACTGATCCTGTCATTGCTTTCCCAATACGTTGCTATTACATCTTTAATAATCGACACAAGCATCTTCCCCAAAACTGATGTAAAGCTAACTGCTCTATAGTTCCCCGTTTTTGTCTCCTCCTTTTTTTACAGTGGGGTTACATTGGCTGCCATCCAGCCCACATGGACTGATCCAGCGTTTATACAACATTGAAAAATGATCACCAATGCATCCAGGATTTCTAAGGCCACTTCCTTGAGTACTCTGGGATGCAGACCATCAATCGGGCTTTGGTGATTTATCTGCCTTCAGTCCCAACAGTTTACCAAGCAGCATTTCCTGACGAACGTGGATTCCCTTCAGTTGCTCCCACACGCTAGATCCTCGGGCCCCGAGAATTTCTGGGAGATTGATTGTGTCTACCTCAGTGAAGACAGAACCAAATTATCTGTTTAACTGGTCTGCCTTTCCTCAGTGCAGTGACAGTGTCCTGCATGGGGTGAGAGTTGTACAGAAGTTCTCTGACGACTCTGCAATCGTCGGCCTCATCACAGGCGACGATGACACCGCGTACAGAGAACTGATCAAGGTCTCTGTGGATTGGTGTCAGCGGAACCGCATCCGGATCAACGCAGGGAAGACCAGGGAGATGGTGTTGGATTTTCGCAGGCGCAGCCATGTCCCCCCGACACTTGTGAACATCCAGGGAATGCACATCGGGAGGGCGGACTCTTATAAGTACCTGGGTGTTAACAATACCATAACAATAGACTTGATTGGACCGAAAATATCAATGCACTGTACAAAAAGGCCAGAGCAGACTTTATCTGCTAAGGAGACTCTGGTCCTTTGGAGTGCAGGGGGCACTCCTAAGGACCTTCTACAACACCGTGGTGGCATCAGCCACTTTCTATGGAGTGGGCTGCTGGAACAGCAGCATCTCACCAGCGGAGGGGAAGAGACTTGATAAGCTGATCAAGAACGCCAGCTCTGTCCTGGGGTGCCCTCTCGACTCAGTACTCGCGGTGGGAGAGAGGAGGATGATGGCGAAGATAACATCGCTGCTGGACGACTCCCACCCCATGCAGGACACTGTCACTCCACTGAGTAGCTCCTTCTGTGATACACTCCTTCACCCCAAGTATGTGAAGGAGAGATATCGGAGGTCCTTCCTTCCCGCTGCTGTGAGACTGCACAACCAGCACTGCTCTCAGCAGAACAGTCAATACTAACAGTAAAGGAAAAACACAGTAAATGATGACAATTATCCGTATCTTTATTTTTATTTATAACGAATGTCTCTTGCTATCCACTTTGCTGCTGTAACCCTGCAAATTTCCCCGGTGTGGGACAAATAATGGAAATTATTATTATTATTATTATTATTATTATTATTATTATTATTATTATTATTATTATTATTATTATTATTATTATTATTATTATTATTATTATTATTATTATTATTATTATTATTATTATTGTTATTGTTATTGTTATTGTTATTATTATTATTATTATTATTATTATTATTATTATTATTATTATTATTATTATTATTATTATTATTATTATTATTATTATTATTATTATTATTATTATTATTATTATTATTATTATTATTATTATTATTATTATTATTATTATTATTATTATTATTATTATTGGGACACAAGGAACACAAGGATCACAAGGAACAGTGCTAGCTCTTTTCCTGTTCAATAGTGTACAATGCTCTTTTCCTGTTCAATAGTGTACAATGCTCTTTTCCTGTTCACCCTGTACAATGCGGACTTCAGGCACAGCTCAGCAAACTGCTATCTACAGTACAAAGTGCGAGAGTAACTTAGGGCTCAGGCAGCATCTCCGGAGAACATGGTGGGTGCCGTTTCTCGTCGGCACTCTTCGGCATACTGCATTTAGTGTGTGCTAGTGAATAGCTGGAAACGAGAAAAGGCCAGTACCACTCACGGTCGGCAACAAATAACCTCAGGCACAACCCTTCCCTGGTAAGTCGATTGTTGGCTAAGGATTGTGCGATCTCAATAGGAAAGCAATGCGAGGGATGGCGGAGGGGGGAGGGTGTGGGGGTGTAGGGGTAAGCGGCAGGAGAGGAGAGTAAGGATAACTTACTAAAATTAGAGAATTCAGGTTTGCCTGTGGCCTCACTCTGGCAATGGACGAGGCACAGGACAGCTAGATCAATGTGGGAATGGGAAGCGATGTTGAAATGGTTGGCAACCGGGAGATCCCGTAGTTTCGAAGTGGCGCAGCGGTAGAGTTGCTGCCTTACAGCGAATGCAGCGCCGGAGGCTCAGGTTCGATCTCGACTACGGGCGCTGTCTGTACGGAGTTTGTACGTTCTCCCCGTGACCTGCGTGGGTTTTCTCTGAGATCTTCGGTTTCCTCCCACACTCCAAAGACGTACAGGTAAAAGTTGTCCCTAGTGGGTGTAGGATAGTGTTAATGTGCGGGCATCGCTGGGCGGCGCGGACCCGGTGGGCCGAAGGGCCTGTTTCTACGCTGTATCTCTAAATCTAAAAGTCTAATAAATCTAAATCTATAATCTAAAAACGACATTCACGGAACTGGTTTGGAACATCTTCGAAGTGATTCAGCATTGATACGTGCCACAGAGAACAACATGCAATGCATCGTCGTGTTTGGCATTTGAATCAATTGTTTGAAAGATTACATCTCATTATAAGGTGTGGATACGAAAGTGGGAAAACGTTGTCGTGCGACTGGACGATCGATGGTTGGCGTGGTCACGATGGTCCGCAGGGCCGGTTTCATTGCTATGTCTTTAAGAGCGATACAGTGGTGCCGCTGGTAGACCTGCTCACGTACAACGCTGGAGAACCAGGTTCGTTCCTTTCTTCGATCCGGTGCAGTATGTGCGGAGTTTTCACGTTATTCGTGTGCCATGTGGGTTTTCTCCGGGTGCTTCAGTTTCCTCCTTCATCCCAAAGATGTGCCGTTTTGTAAGTTAATTTGCCTCTCCGCAATTGCCCCTTAGTGTGTAGGGATTTAATTCGATAGTGGGATAACATCGAACATGTGGAAACGGGCGATCATCTGTTGGTGTGGATTCGGTGGGCCGAATGGCCTGTTTGTAGGTAATTGGCGTCCGTATGTTGCCCCTCGTGTGGAAGAAATATTGCCAAGGTGGGATAACATAGAACTAGTGCGAACAGGTGGGGATGGGCTTGGTGGGCGGAAGTACCTGTGTGTGGGTTAAATTATACCGCAAATTGTCTCCGGTGTGTCAAAATTGGCTGCCATAGTGGAATAACTTAGAAAGAGTGTTAACGGGGTGATCGATGATCGTTGCTGGCTGCTTTCATGCTGTGTCCGTAAACTTTGTTTTGTTTAATTTTGAGATACAGTGTGGACTCGTTCTAAGTGTGACAGCTAATTGCGAGGCGGTGCCGACTAACGATCACACGTACACTAGTTCCACGTTATCCCAGTTTAATATCCTGCACACTCGAAGCAAATTGACCAGACAAACCTGCTTGTCCTTGGAATATGGGAGGAATCCGGAGCAATCGAGAAAAAAAACACTCAGTTACAAGGAGAACGTACAAATTCTGTACAGACAGCACCCAAGTTCAGGATCGAACCGAGATCTTAAGGGAGTTGCTATTTTGTATATTAGCCATTTAATTATGTTATTTACGTACATACACATTAGGAAGTCGTTTACCGGTTACATTGTGACTGCTTAGGCATTCTATACATTGTAACAGCTTAGGCATTAACTATTTAGGCATTCTTTATACTTTAATATGTACCAAACATTATCTCTTTTTGTACTTAGGCATTCTTTATATTTATCTCAGCACTCTTTATACTTTGATGTCAAACATCACAAGCCGTTCCGACAATGGAGCGGCTTTTATCCAAAAAACAGTTAAGTTGGTGCTGCAAGCCCTAAGAGTGAAACAAAGATTTGGGTGTGTATACCACCCTCAATATCAGGGCATGGTAGAAAGGGTTAATGGAACATTGAAGGCCAAGCTGAATAAGATTTGTGCAACCACAAAGTTAAGTTAAATGCCCTGCCACTGGCATTAATGAGCTGTCACGTGCAAACTAATCGAATAACTCATTTAACACCACACGAGATGCTCACTGGCAGACCCATGCCGATGCCCAAATGGAGAGGTCCTTACAAGGGATCAAGCTTAGAACAATTGGAAGTGGAACTTAAACAATACATGCAACAGTTAACTATGATACATAAGTCTATTTATACACAGGAACAGCAAAAGGAGCCAGAGGTGGATCAGGACGAAGGACCTATTAAACACAGAGATCATGTTTATGTGTGAGCCTTTCGACGAAGGTGGAATGAGCCAAGAAGGGAAGGACCATTCACGGTAACTAAAGCCTCACCGATTGCTGTCCAGCTAGAAGGCCGGTCTACATGGTACCATCTCAATCATTGTACAAGGACTGTCCCACAGGCACAACCTGTGAATAACCTCGAGGTAAGCGGACGAGAGAATGAAAACGCAGGAGAAGGGGTAAGTGAACGTGAGAATGCAAATGCAGGGTAAGGATCAACCGTTGACCAGTTGATAAAGGAAGTCTTGGGAGACATTAGTGATTCTGAGGTTGTTGAAGATGAGGTTGTGGGCGCCTGTCCTCCTCATGACAATATGTGCGGAGGCGACATGGGGGAGGCCACTATTGCCTCTTCCAACTCAGACCTGGAAGTCCTCGACTTTACAGATTTGGACTTGGAGGAACCAGACTGGCCCTAACGTTGCCCTGCTGGGGTCACGGGAGCAGGTGCGGAATCGAAGGGACATTAGGAATAGGGATGGCTATGACTCGGTTACGTGGCTCACGGCGGCGACTAATGATTGGTGTAAGTGGGCGCAATACACGTCACAAACTATGAAACTATCACAATGCATCATATACGCCAACGCCAGGGAACAAATACTGGCTATACCAGATCCTCATAACTATACGCATTGTTCAGAATTTTTGCAAAGCATAAAACAATGGTCAGTTATTTATTACTGCCCAATACAGTGTCTAAATGCAGCAGGATCAACACAAGTGACGCTCCCAGCAGAGCACTGTGCATTATGGAATCTCACACGGGTAAGAAAACCTTACCCCATACCACCACAAGGGATTAAGATCAAAAGTACGGAGCAATATGAGTGCTATCATGCAATAAATGGCATGCATCCAGTAGGGATATAAATGTATCAGGATCTGGGGATGCAATCAGCAAGATCCGCGTCAGTCAACCTGAGACTCGCCACTGAAGGTTGGTGTTACTTTAATGCCGAATTGTAGGACTATCTTGATGGCAGATGTAGCTATAGCGGACAGATTTTGGGTGTGCGGAGGCAGCCCCAGAAATACACTTCCGCTTAACTGGACTGGGCTATGTGCTAGGGTAATTTTAGCCCAATCAGTCCTCGTGATCAGCACACAGGAGGTATTCGTGCCTGAGGGAGTCTACCTGGATGCGATAGGGCAACCCAGAGGAATCCCAGATCAGTTTAAAGCTAGAAATGAGATTACTGCTGGATTGGAACCGATACTGTTTTGGATCACACCTGCAAAAAAATATAGAATGGATCAACTACATTCATTACAACCAGGAAAGATTTATTAATTATAATGAGGATGCGCTATCGGCTTTAGGGGAACAGCTTGATGCCACCAGCAAGATGGCATGGCAAAACAGGCAGGCCCTGGATTGGTTATTGGCTGAAAAAGGGGGTGTCTGTATCCTTTTGGGGAACACTGTTCTACCTTTATACCCAACAATACCAGCCCGGACGGGATTTTTACCAAGGCAATGGAAAAATTTAACAATCTAAGGTTTGGGGCATCAACTCTTTAGCTGGCTGGAAAACATGCGAGGCAGCTGGGGAGCGTGGTTGGCTAAAATCGGAATAACTATCGGAATCGCCCTATTTATAATTACTGTTGTACTGTGTTGTGTTTTTCCATGCATCAAATCTCTCATCGTAAAAGCCACTGCGAAGCAGCTGCCGGTGATCCAGGATAAGAGCGAGTCTACCCTCCAAGAGAAGCTGACCCCGCCGATACAATACTATAATGACGAGCAAATTGCAGTGGAGGATTACTAAGGATGTAGTTTGTAAGGGTGCCTGGGTCTTTTTTCCTACCCCAGGCAAATGGGGGTGGGTTTTTTGGCCTAGTAACCCAGGATATGTTAGAGAAAGAACACTGACGAGCTGCACACTAGATATCTAATTACCCTAAGTTGGGAGCTAATGATTGTGATTGGATGTATGACTTAAGTCAACGACATGTGCGGCTGTTCGTTTTCTTTTTTTGTGAGACCACGTAGGTCTCAAAGGGGGGATATATGGGAGTTGCTATTTTGTGTATTAGCCATTTAATTATGTTATTTACGTACGAACACATTAGGAAGTCGTTTACCGGTTACATTGTGACTGCTTAGGCATTCTTTACATTATAACTGCTTAGGCATTAACTACTTAGGCATTCTTTATACTTTAATATGTACCAAATATTATCTCTTTTTGTACTTAGGCGTTCTTTATATTTATCTCAGCACTCTTTATACTTTGATGTATACCAAACATTATTTCTTTACCTTTTGCAACTGTCTGTATCTTGGATGAAAGATAATGATGGCGAGATAAGAAAAGACATGTGTCTTGGGATGATGGATGGACTAGGATAGAAAACAAAGGTGGCGAAGTATGAAGGGATGTGAGCATTAAGATAAGGATAAATTACTGAATGGGATTTAATGGTGACGGGACAGACGGGTGACTGCAAAGAAATGAATGATTGAAGAAAATAGTGTGGGTATGAGGTAAGGTAAAGAATATAAGGTTCGGAATAATCCTATAAAAATAGACTGCCCGGTGAACTAAGTGGCAGTCAGGCGGTTGCTGTCCTGGTTGTTCCAGCCGTTGTTTGCAAATGAAGGCTTTTAACTTCTTGAAGAATTCTCCGCGTCGCCTGTCTTAATTTCGAGGCTCAGGGAACCACAACAATGTCTCGCGCTGTGGGACAATTCTACAGCTGCATCACTGAAACGCCACCCGCACAGCTCCGCCAGTCCAACTGCTGAAGGGTTATAATCCTTCAGCCTGAACTTGTAACACTGTAGGATAAATTGCACGGCAGTAGTCAAGACAAAGCGAGGTACAAAACGTCAACAAATGTATCAATGCTCACCCGCGGCCACTTTCTGGGCGGCCGCTTTGTACAGCCTCCGCAGAACATCTTGTTCGAGCTGCAACAAACTATCACTTGCGAGACGCAGGGCAATGAAAGCTCCGGGATCCGGCTCGACCGTGTGATCAACCAGCTGTTTCACCATATCGCCAAGTGCTACACTTCGCTGCTCCTCGGGTGCCACTGGAACAAACAAACACGCTCATAATTTAAGATTCAAGAACAATTCTCAACCCGGTCAATCCCACTTCTCCCCTCTCCCACCAGGCAACAAGTAAGGAGGTGTGAAATCAAACACCTGGAGCTTCAGGGACAGTTACTTCCCAGCTGTTATCCGGCAACTGTACCGTCCCATCAGCAGTTAGTGCGGTCTTGACCTCCCACCAACCTCATCGAACAACAGAATATATTTAATCGGATTTTATTGGACTTTATGATGCGCTAAACGTTGCTCCCCGTCTCCTGTACCTGTACACCGTGGACCGCTTTTTGTAATCATGTATAGTATTTCCGCTAACTGGATAGCACGAGAGTTAATTTTACAACTCTACAATTTTACAGAAACCAATTGTCCGCCAAACCTGTACGTCTTTGGAGTGTGTGAGGAAACGGGATTACCCAGAGAAAACCCACGCTCTCACAGGGAGAACATACAAACTCCGGACAGTCTCCGGGCAGGGACTCGGTTCTCTGGCGCTGGAAGTCAGCAACTCTAACGCTGCGCCACTATAGAGTCCTTCCCCTCAGTAACTATTAAACTACAGTTCTGAGAAACCATATTAAGAATTCTGATCTATCTGTTGCTTCGCCCTATTTGTTGTACTTGTGTGGTTTAAGTGTCCATGAATATTATCTGATTTGATTTTGACGCACACAAAAGTTTTTCATCGTATCTCGGTACGAGTGGCAACATTAAGAGTTTGGTATAATGGCCCAATTGGTAGAGCCGCTGCGTTACAGCGACACATATCCGGGCTTGATCCTAACCTGCAGTATCCCCCCATTTCCTAAAACGTGCGAGCTTATTCGTTTATTGGCCTCTGCAAAATTGCCCTTAATGCGTAGAACGTGAGATAACATAGAACTGGTGTGGGTAAAGATGTGGGCTCGGTAGGCTGAAGAGCTTGTTTCCATGCTGTACCTCTAAACTCTAAACTTTACATTTTGGAGAAAAGGGTGATTCATGCCGCGGAGGCCGCGCTGACCAGCGATCACTGCGTATACGAGCGCTATACACTGGGGACAATTTTACACATTTACAAAAGGCAATTAAGCTACAATCCTGCCGTTTTCGGGGTGAAGGTGGAATCCGAAGCATCCAGAGAAACCCCACGCTGTAACGTGGAGAACATACGAACTGCATGCTGACAGAACCCGAGGTCAGTATCGAACCAGGGTGTCTGTCGCCGTAATGCAACAAATCTGTGCCACTATGCCGCCCGTAATTCATAAGTGGCCATGAAGGAATGATTAATTGACATTAGTGCAGCGATGGAGTATTCTTAGAAAAAGTGGCGGCGTCGTGTCCCTCCAGTAGCAGGGAGAATGTGTACCCGTCGGATTGAACAGCGGGAGAGGGACCATAGTTGTGACTTACCGCATTGTTTAGATACCGCTGGGAGTAAGGTGACGAACAGCAGCCACAGAGTCATCGCGTGGGCCATTGTTCCAGGCGAGCCGTGGACCGCACCCGGGTCGTGCCGTGTGTATGGAGACGGAAGCGCGTAACCTGAGGAGCAACCCGATGTGCGGAGCACCTCACCTCATTGATGCTGTCCGCTTTTTAGCAGTATGGGAATGGTGAGACTACGAGTGTGGCCGACGGTGTAGGAAACCGCACAACCCGTGATAACACCGTCACTTGTATATATTACAGCTCAACCAATGAATACGGTAACTGACCACTCCCCCGCACTCATAAACAGAGAAGAAAGAAAGCTGGATTAACTCAGCTGATCAGACAGCAACTCTGGAGAAAATGAACAGATGACGTTTGGGGTCGAGACCCAGTCTGAAGAAAGGACTCGAGCCGAAACGTTACTTATTCCTTTTCCCTCGAGATGCTGTCTGACTCGCTCTGTTACTCCAGCTTTTTTGTCCATCTATGAAATGTTGTTAATCAGGCTGAGGGCAATAAAATCGTCCCTGCATTAAATGAGAGAAAACCAGGATGAAAGTCCACAACGCAACATTGATTGCTGATGGATTATCTCAACCGTAAAATCTGCGATGTTGCACTTGTGTCGTGAGATATACGATGTTGTGAATCAGTGAAACTATTTGGGTCCCATCATACTGTTTTCCAATATATAGTGAGGAGGCCTTGAATAACCCAACTAGTTTGAGAAAATCACCACTGCTCAACGAGATTTGATTTGTGTTCTAAGCCACAATTGTGTTCTAAGCCACAATTAAGAGGGTGACTGGGGCCCGTGTTAATGGCAAATACAGAACACCGGTCAAAAACACAATTTCCTTCAAACACTGGACCTAAGCTATGAACAATACTATCTGCTCACTGAATATATTCGGGAAGTACGTGCGTGGGATATTGACAAGAAGGCACGAAAATGTGGGAACAGGGAAATGCAAAGTAAGAAATGTCCGGTACATTAGGCAGAACAAGTGCCAATAGTAGGGATCACTTACTTTAACCCACCATGAGGCGCAATCGACGGCAGCCAAACAGCTCGGCATTTAGTTGAATAATATGCCACTGGTCTCTGTCGTTCTCTGTGTTCCTACATTACCATTGCATTATAGCTGTCAGTGTCTAGAGCATAGAATATATGCTGTGGTTCCGATTACGTGGCAAGCCCAGTGGTAGTGCGGTAAGTAAAGGTTTCTTTACAGGATTCTTGGCTGTGTATTGATGTGGAACCCATTCTACGAGCTTAGGAGCTCTCTCTCACCTCGCACGAGGTTCTGTATTGTTTCTGCCATCTCAGAATATTTGGGTATAAAGCTGCGACTGTAATTAAGAAATCCCGGCACTCTCCGTAACGTTGGCGGCTCTGGCAGTCGTCTCAGCATTTCCCTTCTCTCCTCTCTATTCTGTTTATTACCTTATCCTGGTTTATGCTCCAAATATTGTCTTGTAGATTGACCTATTTGGGCTTTTGGGATGATATTCTCAACACCACTCCCCGCCGCGTTCCCAGAGCCTTGGCTAACGCATCAGACGACCCATGTCTAGATGCAATCAGGAAGAAGGGTCTGAAGAAGGGTCTCGACCCGAAACGTCACCTATTCCTTCTCTGCTGAGATGCTGCTTGACCTGCTGAGTTACTCCAGCATTTTGTGAAATAAATGCAATCAGGAAGTCATCTATATATTGTTCGATTGCAATCTCGTCAGCCTCCAAACCTAATATCATTAGTTTTTGTCATTAGTTGAAGTGTCACTGGAAGACTGCGAAACCCGTGGTACAACCTTGTCCATGTATACTACTGGTGCCCGATAGTAAAAATAAAAATATTCAGGAATTCCCTGGATAGCGAAATATCCAAAACCAGGTAGTTATGTCCAACATTGTAAATCATTTTGCACTGGGATCTAATCACTACCGCGTTTGCCACGCTCGAGTGCAAATGAGGATTAACTTTGTTCAAGGCAGTTTGCCCGATGGGCAATCGATATAACTCATCTGGCTTCTTTACTGGCTACATTAGACTGTTCGCAACGGATCGAGGGAGTCTCGCTGTACCCGACTTCTATTAGGATCTTTCCCTCCAGCATTAGCTCCTCCGGTCTTATTCGGTATTTTAATCTGGTTTGGGCACATGCCCTCGATCTGCATTTGATTTATTTTTACTATTCCACAGTTTGCCCAGTTTGCTTCCTCTGGTTTGGAGGAAGTGGGAGGAGTCAAAGGAAAAGTTGTTAAGGGTAAGAACCAGCTCTGCTAGGTGGAGGAAAGTGTTAGTTGATGGGGATTGGCAGGTTCTACGATCCACTCCTCCCACTTCCTACAAACCAGAGGCGTAGCTATGGGCACTCGCATGGGCCTTAGCTATGCCTGCATCTTTGTCAGGTACGTCGAACAATCCCTGTTCCGGACGTACACAGGCCCCATCCCCAAACTCTACCACCGCTACATCAACGACTGCATTGGTGCTACCTGTTGTACCCATGCACAACTGACTTCATACACTTTACGTCCAATTCCCATCCTGCTCTTAAATATACTTGGACTATCTCCGACATCTCCCTCCCATCTCTGGACCTCACCATCTCCATTACAGGCGACAGAATAGTGGCTGACATCTATTATAAACCCACTGACACGCACAGCTATCCGGACGACACTTCTTTCCACCCTGTCACCTGCAAAAAGTCTATCCCCTACTCCCAATTCCTCCGTCTACGCCACATCTGCGCCCGGGATGAGGTTTTTGACACTTGGGCATCAAAGATGTCCTCAGTCTTCAGGAAACGGAGCTTCCCCTCCTCCATTATAGATGAGGCTCTCACTAGGGCCTCTTCTACATCCCGCAGCTCCGCTCTTGCTCCCCCTGCCCCCATTCGTAACAAGGACAGAATCGCCCTCATTCTCACCTTCCAGCCCATCAGGCAGCATATCCAACAAATCATCCTCCAACATTTCCGTCACCTACAACGGGACCCCACTACTGGCCACATCTTCCCATCCCCTCCCCTTTCTGCGTTCCGCAGAGACCGTTCCCTCCGTAACTCCCTGGTCCACTCGTCCCTTCCTACCCAAACCACCCCAACCCCGGGCACTTTCCCCTGCAACCGCAGGAGATAAAACACCTGTCCCTTTACCTCCCCTCTCAACTCCATCCAAGGACCCAAACAGTCTTTCCAGGTGAGAAAGAGGTTCACCTGCACCTCCTCCAACCTCATCTATTGTATCCGCTGCTCCAGATGTCAACTTCTTTACATCGGCGAAACCAAACGCAGGCTCGGTGATCGTTTCGCTCAAAGCCTTCGCTCAGTCCGCCTTAACCAACCTGATCTCCCGGTAGCTGAGCACATCAACATCCCCCCCCCCCACTCCCAGTCTGACCTTTCTGTCATGGGCCTCCTCCAGTGTCATAGTGAGGCCCACCGGAAATTGGAGGAACAGCACTCCCTCTATCTTCCTGTCTCCACCTATATCCTTCCTTTGTCCCGCCCCCTGACATCAGTCTGAAGAAGGGTCTCGACCCGAAACGTCACCCATTCCTTCTCTCCTGAGATGCTGCCTTCTTATTCTCCCACTTACACTGACAAATGATGCACCAGTGTTAGCGTCTGTAAATAAAGAAATTACAGTTATCGAGAATCCCAACATATTGGAAGAGTTGTCTGTTTCCCCACCTTCCCGTGGAGTTTTCCTGTCATTTTCTACAGGGTGTTAGCGCCGATTAATGCTTTTCCTCGACAGGTTTGATAAACCATAGAACGTCAATTAAGTATCTAATTTAAATCTACCATCTTCCCGTCCGTCCCTTTCTCTCTTCTACCGATTCAACCGGGTCCTCTCATACATCTCATTCTTCCCAATCCTCTACACCCTATCGCCCACTTGGTTTTTCTCCACCAACTAACCGACCTGCCCACCACCCTTACAACTCCCGCCCCACTGTTGCCACGCATCCCTTCATTACATTTGTTCCGCGTCCCTCTCTAACATTGTATCTCTCTCCCCAGATTGAATCATCTTAAGATGTGTTAGTCTCCACTCATCATATCCTAGCCGCAGGCATTCTCTTCGGTCTTCCTTCCCCCACCACACACCATTTGCCAATCTACCACCCACCCCCTGCCCTTACCTCTCCCTCGCCTTTGTATACTGGCTGTCTCCTCTCTACCCTTTCAATCCAAGTGATTTCGAAGCAGCGAATGACAATTCTCCACGGATGCTGCCTGGCCAAGTGAGTTCCTCTGGCACGTCGGACGTTTTCATTATTTTTGCATCATTGGTAAAAATATTGGGAAGAGGATCATCCCTACTTCGGAGTTATTGCCGTTCGTTCTCGGTCTTTATTTGCTTCAGTTTTTCCTCCATTCACACTTGTCTCCATAACATCCACAGCCGGAATTCACGGAGAGCTATGTTTCGGACCAGTGAACACGTCCCCATCAACAAATCCCTTTACATTCATCCCACAATACCCACATTTCTTTCTCCTCCATTTGCATCATGTCCGCGGTTGTTTTAACAATTTCCCATACGATGTGCAACTGGCAGTTATAGTGCCACAGACCACGGAAACCATGCACTCGGCACAACTCGTTTATACCGACCAAGATCGCCCAGCTGAGCTAATCTCATTTATATGTCATCGACTCGTAGAATTTTAGAGTGATACAGCTTGGAAACAGGCCCTTCGGCCCAACTTGCCCACATCGGCCAACATATCCCAGCTGCACCAGTCCCACCTGCCTGCGTTTGGTCCATATCCCTTCAAACCTGTCCCATCCATGTACCTATCTAAGTGTTTTATTCACAAAATGCTGGAGTAACTCAGCAGGTCAGGCAGCATCTCGGGAGAGAAGGAATGGGTGACGTTTCGGGTCGAGACCCTTCTTCAGACTGAACATCTTCGTAGATTTTTCCTGGGCCGTTTGCATGTTAATGGCAGAGACCAGATGATCAACGAAAGAGCTTCTGATTATGATCGTTTATCACCTTCGCCGACAGAATCAAACGCGTGCAAAGCCGTTCCTCGCCAGCCCTTTGCGTCCTCTGAACTGAAGCATAATGTCCTCTTCGGCTTCTGTTGCAGGTGCTTGCAATCCCCACACCTCCCATTCACACTGACGAAGATTAAACCTCCAAGGTGGATGTAATATTAGTGTAATTAGTGGTCTCAGTCTGTCACAGTTTTATGTTCTTTTTTTAATGATGCATTGCTGCTTTAAATGCCCAGAAACATAGAAACATTAAATTAGGTAAAGGAGTAGGCCATTCGGTCCTTCGAGCCTGCACTGCCATTCAGAATGATCATGGCTGACATTCTAAAACCAGTACCTCGTTCCTGCTTTTCCCTATATCCCTTGATTCATTTAGCCCAAAACATCCAGTGCATAGGCCTTCTGTGGCAGAGAATTCCACAGATTCACGACTCTGGGTAAAAATGTTTATTCTCATTTCAGTCCTAAATGGCCCACCACTATCCTTAAACTGTGTCCTGGTTCTCGACTTCCCCAAAATCTGGGGAAAAAATCCTGCATCTAGCCTGTCCAAACCCTTAAGAATTTTATATGTTTCTATGAGTTCTGTGAGATTCCCTCTCATCCTTCTAAAACACAGTGAATGCAAGCCCAGTCGACCCAGTCTTTCACAATGTCTCAGTCCCGCCATCCTGGGACTTGAAATAATTCTTATTTTTATGGCTTCTAAATCTCCACTTTCCCTTTATTTTTTCCCGCAGTTAGCTTGATAGCAGTTGTGATTTTGTCTCGGGGAAAGTGTGATGTCTCCCCCTGCACCACTCGTTACCTCGTGGGCATGGCGGTCGCGGATTTGCTCTCTGTCATCACGGAGGCCGTATTCGGACGCATCGGTTATTATTATTGTCCAGGATCGTATTTGGAAGTGACCCCTGTCTGCAGTGTTATAACTGTGTCGCTCTTTGCCGCAGCAGATTGGCCCGTGTGGTTCACCGTCGCGTTCACCTTTGACAGATTCCTCGCCATTTGTTGTCAGAGACTGAAAACAAAGTATTGCACGGTGAAAACTGCGACTGCAATTCTTACAACGACCAGCATCGTGCTTTGTATAAAGAACGCGACCTTCTTTACCTATGAACCTGCAGTGATCATCGACAACGTGCCGTGGGATTGCAAAACCAAACCAAGCTATTACACCGAGGCGGAATGGGTGGTGTTGGACTGCATTGATAAAGAATTTAATCCATTGGTCCCATTCGCAATTATTTTGCTGCTCAATGCTCTTACAGTCAGACACATACGGGTAGCGAGTCGAGTGCGTAAACGCCTGATGGGGTCAGAACAAAGGAGAGAATCAGAATGATCCAGAGATGGAGAGTAGACGGAAATCTGCGATATTGGTCTTCACCATTTTCGGTAGCTTCATTCTACTGTGGTTGGTGTACCTAACATAGAAACATAGAAAATAGGTGCAGGAGTAGTCCATTCGGCCCTTCGAGCCTGCACCGCCATTCAATATGATCATGGCTGATCATCCAGCTCAGTAGCCTGTACCTGCCTTCTCTCCATACCCCCTGATCCCTTTAGCAAAAAGGGCCACATCTAACTCCCTCGTAAATATAGCCAATGAACTGGCCTCAACTACCTTCTGTGGCAGAGAATTCCACAGACTCACCACTCTCTGTGTGAAGAAATGTTTTCTCATCTCGGTCCTAAAAGACTTCCCCCTTATCCTTAAGCTGTGACCCCTGGTTCTGGACTCCCCCAACATCGGGAACAATCTTCCCGCATCAAGCCTCTCCAACCCCTTAAGAATTTTATATGTTTCTATAAGATCCCCCCTCAGTCTTCTAAATTCCAGCGAGTACAAGCCCAGTCTGTCCAGTCTTTCCTCATATGAAAGTCACGCCATCCCAGGGATCAATCTGGTGAACCTTCTCTGTACTCCCTCTAAGGCAAGAACGTCTTTCCTCAGGTTAGGAGACCAAAACTGCACACAATACTCCAAGTGCTGTCTCACCAAGGCCCTGTACAACTGCAGCAGAACCTCCCTGCTCCTAAACTCAAATCCTCTTGCTACGAATGCCAACATACCATTCGCTTTCTTCACTGCCTGCTGCACCTGCATGCTTGCTTTCAATGACTGGTGCACCATGACACCCAGGTCACGTTGCATCTCCCCTCCTCCCAATCGGTCACCATTCAGGTAATACTCTGCTTTCCTGTTCTTGCCGCCAAAGTGGATAACCTCACATTTATCCACATTATATTGCATCTGCCATGCATTTGCCCACTCGCCTAATCTATCCAAGTCACTCTGCAGCCTCATAGCATCCTCCTCGCAGCTAACACTGCCACCCAGCTTCGTGTCATCCGCAAACTTAGAGATGTTGCATTCAATTCCCTCGTCCAAATCATTAATATACACTGGAAATAACTGGGGTCCCAGCACTGAGCCTTGCGGTACCCCACTAGTCACTGCCTTCCATTCCGAAAAGGACCCGTTTATTCCTACTCTTTGCTTCCTGTCCGCCAATCAATTTTCTATCCACCTCAACACTGAACCCTCAATACCGTATGCTTTAAGTTTGTACACCAATCTCCTATGTGGGACCTTGTCGAATGCCTTCTGAAAGTCCAGATATAACACATCGACTGCTTCTCCCTTATCCACTCTACTAGTTACATCCTCGAAAAATTCTATAAGATTCGTCAGACATGATTTGCCTTTGGTAAATCCATGCTGACTTTGTCCGATGATTTCACCACTTTCCAAATGTGATGCTATCACATCTTTAATAACTGACTCTAGCATTTTCCCCACTACCGATGTTAGGCTAACTGGTCTATAATTCCCCGTTTTCTCTCTCCCTCCCTTTTGAAAAAGTGGGGTTACATGAGCTACCCTCCAGTCCTCAGGAACTACTCCAGAATCTAAAGAGTTTTGAAAAAATATCACTAATGCATCCACTATTTCTGAGGCTACTTCCTTAAGCACTCTGGGATGCAGCCTATCTGGCCCTGGGGATTTATCTGCCTTTAATTCGTTAATTCACCTAACACCACTTCCCGACTAACCTGGATTTCCCTCAGTTCCTCCACTCATTAGACCCCCAGTCCCCCGCTATTTCCGGCAGACGGTTTATGTCTTCCTTAGTGAAGACAGAACCAAAGTATTTGTTCAATTGGTCTGCCATCTCCTTGTTCCCTATGATCAATTCACCTGTTTTCGACTGCAAGGAGCCCACATTTGTCTTAACTAATCTTTTTCTCTTGACATATCTATAAAAGCTTTTGCAGTCAGTTTTTATGTTCCTTGCCAGTTTTCCCTCATAATCTATGTTCCCTTTCCTAATTAAGCCCTTTGTCCTCCTCTGCTGGACTCTGAATTTCTCCCAGTCCTCTGGTATGCTACTTTTTCTGGCTAATCTGTATGCTTCATCTTTTGTTTTAATACTATCCTTGATTTCCCTTGTTAGCCACGGATGCACTACCTTTCCTGGTTTGTTCTTTTGCCAAACTGGGATGAACACTTGTTGTAGTTCATCCATGCGACCTTTAAATGCCTTCCATTGACCGTCAACCCTTTCAGCATCAATCGCCAGTCTATCTTGGACAATTCACGCCTCATACCTTTCTTTAAGTTCAGAACACTTGTTTCTGTATTGACTTTGTCACTCTCCATCCTAATGAAGAACTCTACCATACTATGATCACTCTTGCCCAAGGGGCCTCGCACAACAAGACTGCTAACTAACCCTTCCTCATTACTCAATACCCAGTCTAGAATGGCCTGTTCTCTCGTTGGTTCCGCGACATGTTGGTTTAGAAAACCATCTCTCAAACATTCCAAGAAATCCTCTTCCTCAGCACCCTTGCCAGTTTGGTTCACCCAATCTATATGTAGATTGAAGTCACCCATTATAACTGCTGCACCTTTAGTGCACGCATTTCTAATTTCCTGCTTGATACCATCCCCAACCTCACTACTGCTGTTAGGTGGCCTGTACACAACGCCCACTAGCGTTTTCTGCCCCTTAGTGTTTCGTAGCTCTACCCATATCGATTCCACTTCCTCCAAGCTAATGTCCTTCCTTTCCACTGCTTTAATCTCCTCTCTAACCAGTAACGCTACCCCACCTCCTTTTCCTTTCTGTCTATCCCACCTGAATATAGAATATCCCTGGACGTTGAGCTCCCAGCCTTGGTCACCCTGGAGCCATGTCTCCGTAATCCCAACTATATCATAATCATTAATAACTATCTCCACATTTAATTCATCCACCTGATTACGTATACTCCGTGCATTGAGTCACAAAGCCTTCAGGCTTGTTTTTACAACTCTCTTACCCCTTATACAATTATGTTGAAAAGTGGCCCTTTTGGATTTTTGCCCTGCCACTTTTACTTTTCACCTTGCTACCTGTTGCTTCTACCTTCATTTTACACCCCTCTGTCTCTCTGCTCCTGCTCCCATCCCCCTGACACATTAGTTTAAATCCTCCCCGACAGCACTAGCAAACATTCCCCCTAGGACATTGGTTCCATTCCAGCTCAGGTGCAGACCGTCCTGTTTGTACTGGTCCCATCTCTCCCAGAACTGGTCCCAATGTCCTAAAAATTTGAATCCCTCCTCCTTGCACCATTTTTCAAGCCACGTATTCATCTGAAATATCCTCCTATTCCTACTCTGACTAGCACGTGGCACTGGTAGTAATCCAGAGATTATTACCTTTGAGGTCCTACTTTTAAATTTATCTCCTAGCTCTCTAAATACACCTTGTAGGACCTCATCCCGTTTTTTACCTAAATCGTTTGTGCCAATGTGCACCACGACAACTGGCTGCTCACCCTCCCCCTCCAGAATGTCCTGCAGCCTCTCAGAGATATCCCTGACCCTTGCACCAGCGAGGCAACATACCATCCTGGAGTCTCGTTTGCGGCCGCAGAAACGCCTATCTATTCCCCTTACAATTGAATCCCCTATCACTATAGCCCTTCCACTCTTTTTCCTCCCCTCTTTTGCCGCAGAGCCACCCACGGTGCCATGAACTTGGCTGCTGCTGCCTTCCCCTGATGAGCCATCTCCCCCAACAGTATCCAAAAATGGCATATCTGTTTAGGAGGGAGATGACCGCAGGGGACTCCTGCACTACCTGCCTACTGCTACCCTGGCTATTGGCCACCCGTTTCCTTTCTGTCCGCTTATCTTTTGCCTGTGGTGTGGCCAACTCACTATACGTGCTATCCACGATCTTCTCAGCATCGTGGATGCTCCAGAATGAGTCCAACCGCAGCTCCAACCGTTCAATGCGGTTTGCCAGGAGCTGCAGCTGGACACACTTCCTGCACATGTAGTCATCGGGGATACCGATAATATCCCTGATCTCCCACATGTTGCAGGATGAGCATTCCACGGGGCCGATCTCACCTGACATGTCTTACCCCCAAATTAAATCAAATCCTTCTTAATCCTTTAAACTGTACCTTTACTAAAAAGCACTGTATCTTTAACTCACTGAACCCTTAACTCACTGAACCCTTAACTCACCGAACCCTTAACTCACCGAACCCTTAACTCACTGAACCCTTAACTCACTGAACCCTTAACTCACCGAACCCTTAACTCACTGAACCCTTAACTCACCGAACCCTTAACTCACCGAACCCTTAACTCACTGAACCCTTAACTCACTGAACCCTTAACTCACTGAACCCTTAACTAAAAGTACTAAAAGTGGATTTCATGTACTATAACGTCGTCGGAACAGATCCCACACATTACAGTGATTCACTGCTTACATTTAAACATGTTGGATATTTGCTGTCAAGTTTAAGTTCCTGCACAAATACATTTATTTATGGGGTCACGCAATCCAAGTACCGGGAACAATTTAAGAGCGTTGTGAAATATCCCGCGATATTAGTTTTGATCTTAATGAATAAAACGCGTCGATGAATGTGTAGGAAGGAACTGCAGATGCTGGTTTAAACCAAAGATAGACACAAAACGCTGGAGTAACTCAGATGGACAGGCAGCATCTCTGGAGAAACGGAATAGGTGACGTTTCGAGTCGACACACTTCTGAGCACAGTTCAGAGAAGGATCACGGATTGACATTTAATGTGTGTCATGTTTAGCCGTGGAAGGCGGTGAACTGAATTATTTTAATATTTGTAGCGTTATTCTCGTTTCGGAACGTTTTAGAATTCTCTACACGTGGAACTACACAGACAAACTTTCATAAAATAAAATGGATGCAATCTCGGTCTCATGTAGTTGCAAAAATAGGCTGCACACTCCCGCACACAAGCACCACCCAGTCGGCAGCAGCGAACGACGCCCCAGGAAGTGCGATTTTGCGGGAACACTCCGAAGGAAGCCCAGTCGCACCGACCTCGTTTACAGTCGTGAATAAATAATGAGTTAGAGAGTTCAGTACTTTGCATTTTGAGGAAAATGGCTGATTATCGTGAAGTTGTTTTAAGCATGGAGCCATGCAGTCCGGAAAAATGTCCTTCGGCCCAACTCGCCTGTAACGACCAAGGTGTGAAGTGTGAAAACGCACACCTCCAGATTCAGGGACAGTTTCTTCCCAGCTGTTACCAGGCAACTGAATCATCGTACCGCAACCAGAGAGCAATGCTGAACTACTATCTACCTCTTTGGTGACCCTCGGACTGTCCGTGATCCAACTTTACTGGCTTTACCTCGCATTAAACGTTACTCCCTCATCATGCATCTATACAATGTAAAGGATTCAATTTTAATCATGTGTTGTCTTTCTGCTGACTGGTTTTCACATAACAAAAGCTTTTCACTCTACCTCGGTGCACGTGATAATGAACTAAAACTAAACTAATTGCGCTAGGTAAGGTTATCCCATGTACCGCCACCCTCAGTGTGAAAACGTTTCCTCTCGGGTTTCAATTAAAGCTTCCCCCTCCCCCCTCAATCGCATGGCAATGGCACTTACTTATTGACTCCCCTGCCCATGGGAAATGATTATGCATTCAACCTATTTATTCCCCGAATGATTTTATACACCACTTTAACACCACCCCTCAGCCTTTTACGTTTGAAAGAGTAAAGTCATAACCAACCCAACTTTGTTCAGGACCTCGAGTCCATGCAACCTTTTCTGTACTCATTCCAGGTTAACATGCAATAAATCCCGAAAATATAACTGGTTGATTGGTGCGTTACTGTTGCATCAGACCCAGCAAGCGCAGATGTGCAGACTCTTGGGTCTCTCATGCTCCTGTTCTCGACCGCACAGCACGTCCATCGTTGGAAACGTGGTTGCAGAATTATGCTCTAAAGATTTCACCAAAACTGGACACGCAGAGCGTTACAGTTTAATGGGATGTCCTCGGTACAATGCTGCAGTTCAGACTTTATTTTATGCCAGCACATCCATTTAACGTTCAGGCAGAGGGCGATATCCATATGTGCACACGAGTGGATATCAGCATCCAGTCCAACTGTGTCCCAGCATGCCAAGTCCACATGCGATCTAGTGATATTCAGCCAAAACAAAACGGTCGCTTGTCACATTTGCAGAAATGATAGCTAATGGATCTAGTTGAACAATTGTCCCTTTTAATCACCATCCACTATTAACTCTTATATGCAGAACTCCGTTTGGAAATGGATTGATAATTTGAGAGACAGCCGGACCAGTACAAACCATGTTGCCGCAGGAGGAATACGAGGCGCCTTGACGTGATTGTTACTGATATCCAGATGAACCTGTTCAACATCGGAATCCAGGCTGGCCCAGATCCTGTCTATAATCGAAGGCATTTCATTACGTGGAATAGAAGAGTGCGCTCTGAAGTCCAATACAGTTGGGGTATTTCCACCGCAGAGTAGGTGGGGAGATGCAGAGAATCCAGAGATGGAATTGTGTTGCATATTACGAATGACAAGTATCAATTTTCAGCAAAGATAGACATAAAATACTGGAATAATTCAGCTAGACAGGGAGCATCTCTGGATAGAAGGAATGGGGAACATTTCGGGTGGAGACCCTTCTTCAGACTGAGAGTCAGAGAAGAGGGTGACATGGAAGGGTAAGGTATGAAAACGGGACATCAAAGGGGGTGGGGGTCAAGGAAAATGTGGCTAGGGGAAGGTGACAGTGAAGCTTATAAATATAAAATATTCAACCTCTCCTTGGCAAAGTCCGTGGTCCCCGCATGCTTCAAAAGATCCATCATTGTACAGGTGCCAAAGAATGCCTCTCCAGCGTGTTTAAATGACTACCGACCGGTGGCCCTCACCTCGGTTGTCATGAAATGCTTCGAGAGGCTAATCAAGAAGCACATCTGTGCCCTCCTTCATCGCAACATGGACCCACTACAGTTCGCATACCGTCCGAACAGGTCCACGGATGATGCGGTCTCCCAGGTTCTGCACACCGCTCTCTCTCATCTGGACAGCCAGGGGGGCTATGTGAGGATGCTGTTCATTGATTTTAGTTCAGCTTTCAACACAATAGTCCCCAGCAGACTGGTTGAGAAGCTGCTGGAACTGGGGCTTAGTACCCCTCTGTGTGACTGGGTCCTGGACTTTCTAACCGCCAGGCCCCAAGTGGTCAGGATGGGGGAACACACATCTAGCTCCCTCACCCTGAACATACGATCCCCCCAGGGTTGCGTCCTTAGCCCCCTACTGTACTCCCTATACACACATGACTGTGGGGCCAGGTTCAGCGCAAACTCCATCATCAAGTTTGCTGATGACACTGGTGGTGGGCCGGATCTCCGACAACGATGAGAAGGCCTACCGGGAGGAGGTGGCTGATCTGGCACTCTGGTGTCAGGGCAATAGCCTCCTCTTGAATGTCACTAAAACTAAGGAGCTGATTGTGGACTTTAGAAGGGCTAAACATCCAAGGACGTACATGCCACTGGAGATAAATGGGTCTACTGTGGATAGGGTGAGCAGTTTTAAATACTTGGGAGTCCACATCACAGAGGATCTGACATGGGAAACGCACATTGCCGCACTGGTGGGTAAGGCAAAGCAGCGCCTTTGCCACCTTAGACAGCTGAGGAAATCCAGAGTGTCTCTGAGGATCCTTCATTACTTCTACTCTGGGGCTGTAGAGAGCATCCTGTCCGGCAACATTACATTCTGGTTTGGGAACAGCTCTGCCCAGGACAGGATGGCCCTGCAGAGAGTAGTGCGTTCGGCAGAACACACCATGGGAACTACACTCGTCCCCCTGCAGGACCTATACATCAGACTTTTGGGTCTCTCGTGCTCATGTTCTCGACCACACAGCACGTAGATCGTTGGAAACGTGCTTGCAGAATACTTCCAATACGTTGGAAACGTGCTTGCTCTAAATACTTCACCAATATTAGACACGAAGAGCGTTACAGATTAGTTTAGACTTCATTTTATGCCACCACATTCATTTTAACGTTTAGGCAGAGGGCGATGTCCGTATGTGCACACGAGTCGGTATCAGCATCCAGTCCGACTGTGTCCCAGCATGCCATGTCCACATGCGATCTAGTGATATTCAGCCAAAACCAAACGTTCCCTTGTCATTTTGCAGAAACGATAGCCAACGGATCTAGTTGAACAACTGTCCCTTTTATCCACCATCCACTATTAATTCTTCTAAGCAGAACTTCGTTTGGAAATTGATTGATAAATTGAGCCGGACCAGTACAAACCATGTTGCCGCAGGAGGAATACGAGACGCCTTGACGTGGTTGATACTGATATCCAGATGAACCTGTTCAACATGAGAACCCAAGCTGGTCCTCATCCTGGCTATAATTGCAGGCATCTCATTACGTGGAACAGAAGAGAGCGTTCTGAAGTCCAATACAGTTGGGGTATTTCCACAACAGAGTAGGTGGGAAAAAGCAGAGAATCCAGAAATGGAATTGTGTTGCATATTACGAATGACAAGTATTAATTTTCAGCAAAGTTAGACATAAAATACTGGAATAAATCCGCGGGACAGGCAGCATCTCTGAATACGAGAAATGGGGGACGTTCGGGTCGAGACCCTTCTTAATTGAGAGTCAGACAAGGTGGAGTAACCGAGATATGGAAGGATAAGGTATGAAAACGAGACATCAAAGGGGATGCGGGTCAAGGAAAATTAGAATAGATCATTATTAGCTAGGGGAAGGTGACAGCGAAGCTTATAAAGATAAAACTTAGTCAGACTGGTCGGAATGGGGGAGGGATGGGGAGAGAGGGAAAGCAAGGGTTACTTGACGTTGAAGAAGTCAACATTCATACCGCTGGGTTTTCAGTAGGGTGTGTGCGTGTGTGATTGATAGAGTTCCACATTGATACAGCATGAAAACATGCTCCTTAGCCCAACTTGACAATTCTGCGCTCGACCCATTTTCCCGTATTTGGCCCAGAATATCCCAAGTGCCAGGCAACTGAATTATCGTATCACAAGGAGAAGTCATTGATCGGACTTTGCTAGCTTTACCTTGCACTAAACTATTCCCTTGTCATTTGTCTATTCACTGTAAGTGGCTCGATTGTAATCACGTATTGTCTTTCCGCTGACTGGATAGCATGCAACAAAGCTTTTCACTGTCTCTTGGTACACGTGTCAATAAACTAAACTGAAATGGAAACGTTCAAACCCTGTTCCTGTGATATGTTGATATAACCAGAATCATTTAGTTTGTTTACTTTCAAGAACAAATGCGTTGGTAATAAACTATCTTATTTGCTAACATAAACACAAGAAAAGCAAAGGAAACCTTCAAAGGGTATTTTGGGAATGTGGCCAATTGATTAGAGCATTCTAAAATAAAAATAACTGAAAAACATAAACAACTCGCAGGTGCTGACATCCTTAAATAAAAATATATGTAAGGAAATTCTGGCCAAGAGAAACGAGATAAGAGAATCTTCTTGTGCTGCAGGAAAGGTAGGGAAGATAAACAGGTAAAACAAGGTGATTTAGAAAATTCAGAAATTATGACAAAATTGGGCATTTTTAACCCTAGAGCCTACGTGATGAGAAACTTGATGAGAAACAAGGCTTACATTGTGAACGTAACTTCAAAATGATGTCAGGAGAGACAATAAATAATTTACGAAGTGTTTAGATTGAAGACAACTAGCTGGAGTGAAGATGAACATGGAATGTTGTAGGATGGAACTGCAGATGTTCGTTTAAACCGAAGTGAGACACAAAAAGCTGGAGTAATTCAGCTGATCAGACAGCATCTCTGCAAAAAATGAATAGATGACGTTTCTGAAGAAGGGACTCGAGCTGGAACGTCACTTATTCTATTTCTCGAGAGATGCAGCCCGAACCGCTCAGTTACTCCACAGTGGGATAGGGACAAGAAAACACAAAAATGTTGGAACAGGGAAATGCAAAGTAAGAAATGTCCGGTACATTAGGCCGAACAAGTGCTCATAGTAGTTATTACCTACTTTAACCCATCATGAGGCGCAATCGACGGCAGCCCAACAGCTCGGAATTCCTGCTGTTACTGTGACGCATTTGGTTAAATAATATGCCACTGGTCTCTGTCGTCCTCTGTGTTCCCACATTGCCATTGGATTATAGCTGTCAGTGCCTAGAGCATACTATATATGCCTGCGCTCGGTCAGCATTAACTGAACTGATCTCCCGGTGGCCGAGCCCTTCAACTCCCCCTCCCATTCCCAGTCTGACCTTGCTGTCATGGGCCTCCTCCAGTGCCATAGTGAGGCCCACCGGAAATTGGAGGAACAGCACCTCATATTTCGCCTGGGCAGTTTGCAGCCCAGTGGTATGAACATCGACTTCTCCAACTTTAGATAGTTCCTCTGTCCCTCCCTTCCCCTCCTCCTTCCCAGATCTCCCTCTATCTTCCTGTCTCCACCTATATCCTTCCTTTGTCCCGCCCCCCTGACATCAGTCTGAAGAAGGGTCTCGACCCGAAACGACACCCATTCCTTCTCTCCCGAGATGCTGCCTGACCTGCTGAGTTACTCCAGCATTTTGTGTATATATGCTATGGTTCCGATTACCTGGCAAGCCCAGTGGTAGTGCGCTAAAGGTAGGTTTCTTTACATTATTCTAGACTGTGTATTGATGTGGAGACGATTCTACGAGTTTAAGAGCTCTCTCTCTCACCTCGCACGAGGTTCTGTGTTCTCTCTGCCATCTCAGAATATTTGGGTATAAAGTTGCGACTGTAATTAAGAAATCCTGGCACTCTCCGTACCCTTCTAACATTGGTGGGTCTAGCAGTCGTCTCAACATTTCCCTTCTCTGCTCTCTCTTCTGTTTATTACCTTACCCTGGTTTATGCTCCAAATATTGTCCTGTAGATTGAGCTATTGGGGCCTTTGGGTTGATATTCTCAACCCCGCTCCCCGCCGCGTTCCCAGACCCTTGGCTAACACTACCCGACGACCCATCGGTGTCTAGATGCAATCAGGAAGTCACCCATATGTTGTACGATTGTAATCTCCTCAGCCTCCAAACCTAATGTCATTAGTTTTTGTCATTAGTTGAAGTATGACTGGACGACTGGAAAACCCTTGGGGCAACCTTGCCTATTTATACTACTGGCGCCCGTGAGTAAAAATAAAAATATTCAGAAATTCCCTGGATAGCGGAATATCCAAAACCAGGTAGCTATGTCCACCACTGTAAATCATTTTGCTCTGGGATCTATTCACTACCGCATTTGCCACGTTCGGGTGCAAATGAGGATTAAGTTTGTTCAAGGCAGTATGCGCGATGTTGTAATGACTCATATGACTTCGATATGACGATATGTCTCATCTGTCGATATGACTCATATGTCTTCTTTCCTGGACTGTTCGCAACGGATCGAGTGAGTCTCACGGTACGCGACTTCTATTAGGTTCTTTCCCTCCAGCATAAGCTTCTCCGGTCTTATTCGTTATTTTAATCTGGTTTGTGCACTTGCCCTCGATCTGCACTTGATTTATTTTTACTATTCTACAGTTCCGTGCACTCTTCACTCTCCATCCCTCCCCCATCCTAATTCTCCGACCAGTCTGACTGTCCGTCTGATCAAATGTTACATTGTGTGCCTCGTTGCCGCCCGCTCTTAGCAATCAATGATCTATTCTACATTTTCCATGAGCTTCGTCCCTTTGATCTCTCGTTTAGCACACCTTGCCTCTCCATATTTCTCGTTTCCCTCTCCCCTGACTCTCATTCTGAAGAATGGTCTCATATAAACATAGAAAATAGGTGCACGAGGATGCCATTCGGTCCTTCGAGCCAGCACCGCCAGTCTCGGCCCAAAGCGTCAACCAGTCCTTCTATCCAGAGATGCTGCCAGTCTCAGATCTACGGTCTGCCTACGGTCGCAGACCGATTTGTCCTTCCCACGGATTTGCCTTCCCGGTCTCACAGAGCAGCAACCCTGAATTAGTCCAACGTCCCCGGTGGACGATGGTAACGGGGCCAACTTGTTTTCGAGGAAGACTCACGTGGAATACGTGATATATATTTTAGAATAAACAAATGAACTAAACTAAACTAAAAACAGAATGCCAACCGTGAGAGAATACACGTCCCAGGACGGATGTTTTGTCCTGGTGTAGATACTTTCAGATACAAAACAAACGTCGCTTATTATGCTACATTCACCTACATTTGAAACCTAGCGAATAGTGAAAGCCTTGGTTAGAGTGGATGTGGAGCAGGCTTCCAATAGTGGGAGAATCTAAGACCAGAGATCTAGCCTCAGAGTTAAAGGACGTTCCTTTTGGAAGGAGAGAGGAGGACTTTCCTTAGTGAAAGGGTGGTGAATCTGCGGAATTCATTGTCACAGGTGGCTGTGGAGGTCTTTAATGAATACTTTTGAGGCAGAGATATAAATGCTTGATTAGTATGAGTGTCAATGGTTATGGAGAGAAAGCAGGAGAATTGGGGTTAGGATGGAGAGGTAGATTAGCCATAATTGAACGGCGGAGTAGACCTGATGGCCTAATTCTGCTCCTATCACTTATGCACTATTTTCCCACCCCAGGTGTGTGTTGAGTGGTCGATAGGCAGTTTCCAGGCAGAGGCTGACTTAATGCCAGAGTATTTGCAACGCAACTGAGTCTGGCATGCCTCAGTTTCATCAAGTTTTCAGAGAGGCCTTTGACACAGGCTTGATGGTCATCTTACAGCTTGGCTGATCTGCCTGAACAGACTACACGCATTCACCTCACCCCCTGCCTTCACGCTGTCAAACGCGGCATGGCAAAGAACATGAAACATGTCTCCCCAGAACCACTAGCAAATACAATATCTGGTTCACCTCATAGTAACTGGTAAAGTAGAGTGTCTGTGATCACCCGTCTTTCTCAGTCGCATTGAAAATGAACAAACACACACAAATGATGGAAGTCTGACAGAGAAGTCTACAACGCTGGGAATATTCACCAGGCCTGGTATTGCCTGTGCAAAGAGCAACAGACTTTGCTCATGACAAATTGAAAAGTGTCTGACATTTGATGATGATTATATGATGGAGCTTTATATGACCTGTTGAATAGAATGAAAACTTGCAGGATTGATTTGTTTGAAAGCATTTAATAGTTTCGGAATACATATCAATCTGCAGCGAGTGGTCCTCAAAACTCGATTTGTTTCTCCAGACGTCCGTGGGATACGGGTCCCTTGGATATGTGGTTGCTTTCACGAAGTCGAACAGCTGAACTGCACGGATTCTGGCCCTTCTGCCCACCTTGTCCAAGCCGAGCAAGTTGGCATTTTGGGCTGTCCTCAGTGACTGCATTTGGGCCCTATCGCTCAAAGCCGTTACTATCCAAAGATCTATGCAAATGCTCATTAAAAAAAGCCGTAATTCTTTCCGAAGATAGACACAGAAAGCTGGAGTAACTCAGCGGGACAGGCAGCATCTCCGGAGAGGATGAATGGGTGTCGAGACCCTTAATCCGACCAGTTAGGGGAAATTGGAACGAGAGATAAACATGATGATGTAGAGAGATGAAGAACAATGAATGAAAGATGTCCAAAAGAGTATCTTTATAATTCTTTCCGCTTCAGCAGCTTCCTCTCGCATCTAATTTCTATATATGGACTACCGTCTGAGCGATAACGTTGCACTGAAGTCCCTGTCAAATTACCCCTCTCACTTTAAGCCAATGCCCTCTAGTTTTAGGATTGAAGGTTATTGCTGTGATAATATTATTTGAGTTGAAAAATTGTAGCGTTGTCACGAATGCAGGAACGAGAGTGTGGGGTAGATTGTATTGGAAAGTCCGCAGGATTTTGCCTGTGGTTGAACGTCCCAGTTATGCGCCGAGACATGACAGGATGGATGCTGAGAAACAGTGCCTCACAACAGCGACGTTGAGGGTTGTTTACTTAATAGAGTAAACAGCACCTCATATTTCGCTTGGACAGTTTACAACCCGGCGGTATGATATTGATTTCTCCAACTTCAAGTAACCCTTGCAGTCCATCTCTCCCCGTCCCTTGCCCATTCTAGTCGCTGAATAAATTTCAAAGCCGTCTTGTTGAATCGCATTCTTTGTAACTCGTTTCCATCTAGTCCATAGCTGACAATGGCCCATTTCCTTTATCATCGTTACTATTTTGCATACCTTTCATTCATTTCTTCCAAATCTCTAAAACACCGTCTCTGACCCCCGTTTCCCTTTCCCCTGACTCTCAGTCTCGAGCAGGGACCAGAAACGAAAAGTCACCTATTACTTCTCTGCAGAGAAGCTGTCTGACCCGTTGAGTTACTCGAGATTTTGTGTCTATCTTCCGCTTCAACCAGCATCTGCAGTTCCTTCCTAAGCAAACAGTTCGTGGCTGTTTCAACAGAAGAGATTGAGTGATCTTAAATGTTATTTTTCACCTTTAGTTTAGTATATTATTGCACGTGTACTGAGGTACAGTCCAGAGATTTTGTTTTGCTTGCAATCCACTCAAAGGAATAACTCTTCATGAACACAATCAAACCGCCCACAGTGCAATGATAAATGTAAAGGATCAGTTATACAATATTTAGTGCAAAGGTATAACATTGGAGTCCGATAAAGTCTGACCAACTTTGAGCTGGTTGCCTTCTGCCCGATTAGAGGAAAGAGGCAGATATTTCCGCAACATTTAAAAAATAATCAATTGAATTGCTCAGATGTAGATGCCTACGGAGGAATTGCCAGACATTGAGGTAAGTATAGATAACCTAATGCTCGGCATGACAATGGTGAGCCGAAAGGTCTGTTTCGGTGCAATCCTTCACTAAGCTCTTTCATCTTCAATGTAAAATCTTATTATTGTCCCACTTCCACTGATGCAGCAGTGTTAGCGTCTGTAAATAAAAACAAAACATAAAGAGATTACAGTTATTGAGAATCCCAACTTCTAATGGAACAGTTAGTTGTCTATATCCCCACCCTCCCGCTGAGTTTAACTGTCATTTTCTACAGGGAGTTAGCGCCGATTAATGTTTCAACAGGTTTCATAATCCATACAACGTCAATTAAGTATCTAATTTAAATCTACCCTCTTCCCGTCCGTCCCTTTCTCTCTTCTACCGATTCAACCGGGTCCTCTCATACATCTCATTCTTCCCAATCCTCTACACCCTATCGCCCACCTCGTTCTTCTCCACCAACTAGCCGACCTGCCCATCACCCTTACAACTCCCGCCCCACTGTTGCCATGCATCCCATTATTATATTTGTTCACCTTCCCTCCATAACATTGTATCTCTCTCCCCAGATTGAATAATCTGAAGATGTGTTAGTCTCCACTCATCATATCCTAGCCGCAGGCATTCTCTTCGGCCTTCCCTTCCCCACCACACATCATCTGCCAATCTACCACCAATCCCCTGCCCTACCTCTCCCTCGCCTTTGTACACTGGCTGTCTCCTCTCTACCCTTTCAATCCAAGTGATTTCGAAGCGTCGAATGACAATTCCTCCACGGACGCTGCCTGACCCACTGAGTTCCTCCGGCACTTAGGATCGGACGTTATTATTAATTTTGCATCATTGGTAAAATATTGGAATAAGGATCATCGCTACATCGGAGTTATTGCCGTTCGGTCTCCGGGTACATTTTCTTTATTCTTATTCCCATTCACACTTGTCTCCACAACATCCACAGCCGGAATGCACGGAGAGCTCTCTTTCGGCCCAGGGAGGAGGGGGGGAGGGAGGGGGGCTTGGGCCCTTTCCCACACCCCCCATTCTCTCCCTCCCCAGCCCCACTCTTACTCTCCCCACAACCCCCTTTTCCCCACGACCTCACAGCCCCATGGCAGAGTAGACACACAATAGCAGCTGCTTGTCCATTGTGGACGTCACACGCTGAATACCGCGGGGGGGGGGGGTAAGGGAAGGGGGGTCAGCTCGAGCTCATCTCACAGGGGCATTGTGACGTCACATGCTGAAGACCAATAAAATCAGTTGAAAATAAAATGTCTAAACTTTAAAACCTCTGTAATTTTAAATATATACGACCAAATTAAATGAAAATATCACGGCCGGTCGTCCGGGAGATTGGCGATTAAAGCGGTGCAAAAACCGTGGCGCTACGGTTCACCGTTTTGCCGAAATCACTGATCCAAATATACATACATTTATTCACATATATTAGTATATATATATATATATATATATATATATATATATATATATATATATATATAATATATATATATATATATATATATTATATATATTCATAAGATCTGAGTTTTAGTAGTTACACTAGGCCAAGTGTGCCCGTTGGGCCCGTCCTCGTAGGGTTTCCATTGTAACCGGGAGGGGGGAGGGAAGGGGGGGAGGGAGGAATGGGGGGAAGGGAGGGAGGGGGGGGAGGGGGAAGAGGGGGAGGAAGGGAGGGAGGGGGAGTGAGGGAGGGGGGGAGGGAGGTGGTGAAAGGGGGAGGGAGGGGGGGGAGGGAGGGGGGAGCGAGGGAGGGGGAGGGAGGGGGGAGGGGAGGGGGAGGGAGGGGGGACGGAGGGGGAGGGAGGGAGGGGGGAGGAGGGGAGGGAGGGGAACTCCCCTTTTCCCAGTACCCCTCTTTCCCCCACCACCAAGCCCCCTCCGCACGAACCCCTGTTGTCCCCCCTCCCCAGTCCCCATTCTCAGACCCCCCCATCTCTCTCCCCAGATACAATGTTACTCTCCCCCCACCCCCCCCTTTCCCAGCACACCCCTTTCCCCTACTCTCTCCAGCCCCCCAGCACCAACCCCCCAACCCCGCCTGTCCCCCTCCCCAGTCCCACTCTGCCTCCCCCCACCCCCACTCTCTCCTCCTCCCACCCTCCCCGTCGACCACACCGTTCCTCTCCCCCCACCCCCCCTTTCCCTACCAGCCCCCCCCCCCCCCCCCCCCCCGTGGTACCGACGATAAGCACTTACGGATCGTGCAAGGAGGAGGAGGGAGCTGCGGAGCGCGGCCGTTACTGTGGCGTGTCCGAACTACTGGAGACGGATAGGGCGGCGGCGCGCTGGGTCCGTGCGATAGCGGGAGAGGGTTTTCCCGGGTGTGGGAGAGAGGAGAGAAGCAAGGAGAGAGAGGATGACGTGAGGCCGGTGATCGCGGGCGGGCGGCTCCATTAAAGCCCTCCTCCCCAGTCCCCACTCTCCCTCCCACCCCCACTCGCACTCTCCCCCCCCACTCGCACTCTCCCCACCACCCCCCTTCCCACCACTTTCCTCTCCCCACACCATCTTTGTGAAGTCGCGACGGGCCGTCAATTGCTGCGGCCCTGGTCGACGCCGCCATCGGTGGAAGCGGCCGCTGAAGGAGAAGAAAAAGAAGAAGCTTCCCGCTGCGCTGCGGCCTGTGTGCGGTGACGGTGCGGGGCGCGGGAGGGGGACTCGAGGACGCAGTGGCGTGGGGTGAAGGGACGGATGAGCGAACCATTAGTTAAAGGTGCGGGGGGGGTTGCGCATTATGAAAAAGTCGGTGGGTGGAGCGGCATTAGTGAAAGTTCCGAGCGGGGGGAGAACGCATTAGTTAAAGGTCCGGGGGGGGGGGGAGTGCGTTAGTTTAAAGATCCGGATGGGGGGATCGCATTATGTTAAAGTTGCGGGGTGGGGGAGGGGGGGGAGAGCATTAGGAAAAAGTCCGGTGTGGGGGCGCATTAGTTAAAAGTCCGTGGGTGGGGGGAGCGCCATTAGTTAAACGTCGGGGGGGAGTAGCGCGAGCTCATCGCTTGAAGACGTGCGGGTTTCATTGTGACGTCACACGCTGAATACCGCGGGAGGGGAGGGGGGCAGCGCGAGCTCATCTCACAGGGGCATTGTGACGTCACACGCTGAAGATCAATAAATCAGTTAAAAATGAAATGTTTAAACTTTAAAACTCTGTAATTTAAAAATATATACGACCAAATTAAATGAAAATATCACGGCCGGTCGTCCGGGAGATTGGCGATTAAGGCGGTGCAAAAACCGTGGCGCGACGGTTTACCGTTTTGCCGAAATCAATGATCCAA
>NC_135978.1:34002392-34012648 GCF_053455715.1 Rhinoraja longicauda | reverse complement strand
CTCTCTGACTGAAAAAGTTTTTCCTCATATCAGTTCTAAATGGCCTACCCCTTATTCTTAAACTGTGGCCCCTTGTTCTGGACTCCCCCAACATTGGGAACATGTTTCCTGCCTCTAACGTGTCCAACCCCTTAATAATCTTATACGTTTCGATAAGATCCTCTCTCATCCTTCTAAATTCCAGTGTATACAAGCCTAGTCGCTCCAGTCTTTCAACATTCCCGCCATTCCAGGAATTAACCTAGTAAACCTTTCGCTGCACGTCCTCAATAGCAAGAACATCCTTCCTCAAATTTGCACACAGTACTCCAGGTGCGGTCTCCCTAGGGCCCTGTACAACTGCAGAAGGACCTCTTTGCTCCGATACTCAACTCCTCTTGTTATGAAGGCCAACATTCCATTGGCTTTCTTCACTGCCTGCTGTACCTGCATGCTTCCTTTCAGTGACTGATGCACTAGGACACCCAGATCTCGTTGTACGTCCCCTTTTCCTAACTTGACACCATTCAGATAATACTCTGCCTTCCTATTCTCACCACCAAAGTGGATAACCTCACACACATCTTTCGCCTAATGCAATTGTTTTTCAGTTCCCCTGTCTCACTGCATCCCCTGTCCTCTAGTACATTTGGGAGATTGTTTGTGGCTTCCTTAGTGAACACAGATCCGAAGCACCTGTTCAACTCTTCCGCCATTTCCTTGTCAACCTTAATAATCTCACCTGTTTCTGCCTTCAAAGGACCCGCATTTGTCTTTACTAATCTTTTTCTCATAACACACCTAAATAAGGTTTTACTATCCCTCTTTATATTCCTGGCGAGCTTACCTTCGAACTTCATCTTTTCACCTCGTATTGCCCTTTTTGTTACCTTCTGTCCTTCGGAAGTTACCCAATCCTCTGGCTTCCCGCTATTCTTTGCTATGTTATACACCACTTCTTATCGTCCCTAACTTCCCTTGTCAGAAACGGTTGCCTTTTATTCCCTTTAGAATCTCTCTTCCTCTTTGGAATGAAACGATCCTGCATCTTCTGGATTTTGCCCAAACATTCCTGCCATTGCTGTTCCACCGTCATTCCTGCTAGGATAATTTTCCAGTCGACCCTGAGACCTTCGCTCTCATGCATTCATCGTCCTCCTTGATCAACTGCAACACTGCCTCTTCTGATTTAACATTCTCCCTCTCTAATTGCAGATTAAAACATATCATATTATGGTAACTACTTCCCAACGGTTCCTTTCCCCTGAGTTCCCTTATTAAATCTGGTTCATTAGACAACTCGAAATCCAGAATTGCCTTCTCTCCAGTAGGCTCCAATACAAACTGCTCTAAGAATCCATCTCGGAGGCACACTACAAACTCCCTTTCTTGGGGTCCAGAACGAACCTGATTTTCCCAGTCCACCTGCATTTTCTCCAGAGATGGTATCTGATTCGTTGATCTACTCCAACTCGTTGTGTCTGTCAACCGGAACTATTACACCATCACAAGACAAGAATCAGCCAACCAAGGATTTCTCCCTGTCTGGGGGAATCTGTTGCCGGCCCTGATTTGTCCTGGTCTTGCTGATCTGCCCCTCCCTCCCAACCCCACCACAAACAACCAATCTGAAAAAGGGCCCCGATCCCAAACGTCATCTGTCCTTATATCATATCATATCATATCATATATATACAGCCGGAAACAGGCCTTTTCGGCCCTCCAAGTCCGTGCCGCCCAGCGATCCCCGTACATTAACACTATCCTACACCCACTAGGGACAATTTTTACATTTACCCAGCCAATTAACCTACATACCTGTACGTCTTTGGAGTGTGGGAGGAAACCGAAGATCTCGGAGAAAACCCACGCAGGTCACGGGGAGAACGTACAAACTCCTTACAGTGCAGCACCCGTAGTCAGGATCGAACCTGAGTCTCCGGCGCTGTTCGGTTGCTGTAAAGCAGCAACTCTACCGCTGCGCTACCGTGCCGCCTTCTTCTCCAGAGATGATGTATTTCTCGCTGAGTCAATGCTCCCCTCCCATTCTTTACCTACCTCTCCGTCGCAGTGCACGTCGCTCCCCATCTCTGCCTTTCCTTAGCTCCGCCATTCGAATCACGCTCTCTACCTATCTCAGCCGTCTTTCACTCTCCACCCCGCTCCCTCTCCCAGATTCCCCGTCCCATTTAATTTTTCCCTCTCTTCACCCTCCCTGTTTCTAATCTCTGCGTCACTCTTTCTATTTATCCCTCATCCCCCTCTCTTCTGCTACTCCATACGTCTAGCCCTCTCCTCTCCTTCCCAGTTGCTCTCCCCTTCATCTCATCCCCACCCCCCACACTCTGTCCCGGTATCTCTTCACCACCCCTTTCACACTCCACTCTTATTTTCTCTCTTCTTATTTCACTCCCTTTCTCCAGCTATCTCCCATTCACCCTTGCTACACTTCCCTCTGTCACCACCCTCTGTCTCCGTCCCATTCCCTTGATCTCTCACCACTTCCTCGTTCGCTTTTTATCTCCCCCTTTGTCCCCTTCCCTATCTCCTCTTGCTCCCTGGCCATTCTTTTCAAGATTCCTTTATTCCCCTCTTTTTGTTTGTCACTCGCCTCTCCAGTTCTCAACCTCAAGCAGACTCTATACCCCCCCCTCTCTGTATCCTCCCACAACACGCGAGCCTCCTAAACAAGATGAAAGCCCATGGTATTATTGGGAAGATACTGGCATGGATTGACGGTTGGCTAAATGGCAGACGGCAAAGACTTGAATAAATGGGACTTGTTGGGTTCGGTGTTGGGTTCGCTTCTCTTCACGTATATTAATGATTTGAATGATGGAATTTATGCCCTGTGGCCAAGTTTGCGGAGGATAGGAAGATAGATGGAGGGGCAGGTAATGTCGAGGATACATCGAGTCAGCAGGACAAACAGATTCAGAGAGTGGGAAAAGAAGTATTAGATGGAATATGGCAGAGCAAAATGTTCGGTTATGCACATGGCACAGAAAGGCGTAGACAATTTTCCAATTCTGGAAACCAGACATTGGGTATGATTACAGCGGAGATTGACAGGTTTTGATGAGTAAGGGTGCCAAGGTTAGAGAAAATGGAGTTGAGAGGGAAAGATAGATCAACTATGATTGAATAGCGGAATAGTCTCAATGGGTGTTATGGCCTAATTCTGTTCCAATGATATGAATAAATTAATTATTTATACTTCATTTCTCCCACTTCATCCATCCTGTCTTATTGCCATACTCCGCGCACCCTCTCTCTCTCGCTTCCTCCTCACTCTCTGCTCCCCCCTCGCTTGCCTCTACCGCCACATCTCTGCATTCCTGTATCTCTCCGCTCGCTTTCTTTCACTATTTTCCCTCACTAATAAATTGTCATCCGCTCACTCTCTCTCAACCCTCCCCTCACACGTGTCCTCTTTATATCGCTAGTTCTCCTTCCCTCCGTCTTACCTCCGACTTCTCTTTCCCCCCTATCTCTTACCGTACTCTCTCTTTATCAAATCTCTCTGAACCCTTGCCTCCACTATGACCCTATTCCTCTTTCTCTCTTTGAACTCGATACCCATTTGCTCTCTCTCCCACTCCGCGTCGCTTCCTCTACTTCCAGGATGACGAGGAGGGAGAGAAAGAGGTGGTGAAATGACGAGGAAAAGAAAGAGAAAGGGCGGGACGGAGGGAGTGCAGGGTAGGGGATGGGATAAATGGGAAGAGCAAAAGAACGAAATGTTTAAGTGCAACAGACATGGTTATGGACGAGAGAAAGTGCGAGCAGAGAGATGGAGGTTTGAGGATCTCCCGCTCATTCGCTCTCCCACTCCCTCTCTGCTCCCTTTGTCTTCTTCCACATTCCTCTCGATATTGCTATTCTCTTACTTTCTTTTTTTCCCCTTATCCTCGTGCTTTCTCTTTCTCCGCCACCTCCACCCTATTTGTCATCCTCCGCGAGTTAAAGTTATAAATTGGAGGAAGGTCAAGTGTGACGGCATTAAACAGGAACTTGTTGAAGTTGATTGGAGCAGGTTGTTTGAAGGGAAATGAACGTCGGGATTTGGAATGATTTTGAAAGGTTGGTGCTGAATGTTCAAAGCGTGCATGTTCCAATTCGAGTGAAGGGCAAAGTAGGTGAAAGTAAGGAAGCTTGGATGATGAGAGAAATTGCGGCTCTGGTCAAGGAGGGGAAGGAAGGGGGCAGAGGCGGCTGGGATCATGTACATTCCTGGGGAGTTTTGTAAACTGAGGGACAAGCCAAATAACGTAATCAGGAGGATAGAAAGTGGTCAGGAAATTGATCTGAAAGAGAATATTCAGGAAAATCCAAAGATATTATATGTACACTAAGGGAAAAGGGTAATCAGACAAGCAATATGGCCACAGGAAGCCGAACAGTCATCTCTGCGTGAAGTCACTGGAGATGGAAACGTTCTCAATTGGTATTTATTTTGTTTTTACCCGGAGAAAGGGCGGGGAAAAAATGGGGCAATGGAAGTGGCTGGATGCCAGTCAGAATTACGGTCGAGGTGGTGCTGAGTGTGAAGGTTGATAAATCTCCCGCACCAGATATATCCGTGGATACAGCGGGAAGTTAGAGAAGAAATTGCAGGTACCTTCGCTAAGATATGAGTCATCATTAAATTCGCTGAGGTTCCGGAAGGCTGGAGGGTGGGAAGTATTGTGCTTCTATTTATTAAGGACGGCAGGGGAAAGCCTGAAACCGATATGCCACTGAACCTAAGGTCTGTGGTTGGAAAGTTACTAGAAATTATTCTGAGGTATAATTACAACATGCGTTTAGATAGACAGGAGCTGAGTAGGGATAATCAACATAGAAACATAGAAACATAGAAAATAGGTGCAGGAGTAGGCCATTCAGCCCTTCGAGCCTGCACCGCCATTCAATATGATCATGGCTGATCATCCAGCTCAGTAGCCTGTACCTGCCTTCTCTCCATACCCCCTGATCCCTTTAGCAAAAAGGGCCACATCTAACTCCCTCTTAAATATAGCCAATGAACTGGCCTCAACTACCTTCTGTGGCAGAGAATTCCACAGACTCACCACTCTCTGTGTGAAGAAATGTTTTCTCATCTCGGTCCTAAAAGACTTCCCCCTTATCCTTAAGCTGTGACCCCTGGTTCTGGACTTCCCCAACATCGGGAACAATCTTCCCGCATCCAGCCTCTCCAACCCCTTAAGAATTTTATATGTTTCAATAATATCCCCCCTCAGTCTTCTAAATTCCAGCGAGTACAAGCCCAGTCTATCAAATCTTTCCTCATATGCAAGTCCCGCCATCCCAGGGATTAATCTGGTGAACCTTCTCTGTACTCCCTCTAAGGCAAGAACGTCTTTCCTCAGGTTAGGAGACCAAAACTGCACACAATACTCCAGGTGCGGTCTCACCAAGGCCCTGTACAATATAACGCAGTTATATCCGTGGGAGACAGCGTCTCCCGAATCTGTTTGAGGTTTTTGAGGATGTAAGCAAATCGGTTGATGAGAGCATAGCTGGAGACGCTGTCTGTGTGAATTTCAGCAAGGTATTTGACAAGGGCCCACGTGAAAGGCTTCTCTGGTAGGTTAGATCGCAATTGATTCAGGGAGGGTGAGCCGACTGGATATAAAGTTGGCCTCGTGGAAGGAAGCTGATGATCACGGAGAAAGGTTGGTTGTTTGACTGGAGGCATGTGACTGGTGGTGTGCCTCAAGGATCTGTGCTGGACCCACTGTACAATCCAGAGTAAATAACTTTGTAGATGACAAGAAAGTGGGTGGCATCGTAGATATATCGTTGTCCATGGTTACATCAGGTTCTTGATCAGGATACCAGAGGGACAGTTTGTGGAGATTAATGCAGCTAAGTATGTGGTATTGCTTAGTCGGAAGTCAAACCAGGGTGGGACCTTTGCAGTGAATGGTAGGGCTCTGGGGAATGGTGTTGAACAGAGGGATCTAGGAGGGCAAAGACACAAATCCTTGAAAGCGACGCCACAGACAGAAAAATGTCGTCAGGAATATTTTCAGCACATTGGCTTACATCGGTCCGGGTAACGAGTGTGGATGTTGGGGTGTCACAAATGTACAAGGCGCTGGCGAGGCCACAATTAGAGTATTGTGTTTACTTCTGGTCATCCTGCTATAGGAAATTTGAAAAACGTATACATAATGTTAACGAGAGTGTTGGCAGAATTTAACGACCTAGGTTATAAGGAGATGTTTGCTAGACTAAAACTCTATTCCTTGGCAGATACGAGGATGAGAGGTGTATACGATCATGCGTGGAAGAGATAGGATAACATTTTACCCAGGGGGGGGGGAATCAAGAACCACAGGACATAAATTTAAATATAAATAGGAAGGATTTAATAGGAAACTGAGAGGGCAACATTTTTCACACGGAGGCTGATGGATGTATGAAATGAGCTACTCGAGGAGATAGATAAGGCCGAAACTATAAGGAGATTTAAAAGACATTTGGTCAGGTTGTCAGGTGCATGGATAGGAAAGGTTTAGAGGAATTTGGTCACTGCGTGTTCAGGTGGGACTAGCGCAGAAAGGGGCCCCTTTTTTCGGCATGGGTGGTCTGCGCCGAATTGGCCAGTTTTCTGCTCCATGACACGAAGACCGAGCCTTGCGACTCACAATGTCTGTGCCAAACATAATTGCAGATCATCTCTTATCGTCATGCACACAATCCATATCTATGAACTTATGATCTTATAGTTGCGCCCTCTAATATTTGACTTTTCCAATTTGGGAAAAAATATTCTGACTTTCCATTCTGTTTTTACGTGTTATCTCTGCTTCTCTAGGGCCTCCTCACATCCTCCAGTGTTCCAGAGAAAATCCAATTCTGTCCAAACTCCCCTTTGGGCCAATACTTGCTTGTCCATGCAACATTCTGGTGAACCACAGTACAGTTTCCAAGATTTTATGATAATGGCATCAAAAGAACTGCACGCAACATTCTATTTGCGGCCCGACCAATGTCTTATAAACGTGCATCATGTTTTCCCCACCGATGACGGCAAGCTTTCTTTCTTTCGCCGTCCTCTAGGTTTTCACCCCATCTGCCATTTCTCAGCCTATTTCCGGATCTAATCTGTATCCCACTGGGTGCCTGTATCGTCACAATGTTTGTGTCTTCTGCAAACTTACCAGCCAACCCGTCTACGTTTACGTTCACGTCGTTTCTATATATTACGCACGATGGAGGTCCCAATACAGATCCCTGCGGATTGGTCACAGACTTCCAGTTTGAATATTGACCTTCCACCACTATGCTCTGTCTTGTATCAGTAATGCAGTTTTGAATCCATACGATGGTTACTGATAATCCCGGACAATGTAACATTCTAGATCAGCGTACCCGGGGGAGGCTCAAACGCCATGCTAAAATCTATGTAAACAACAACCACCGCCCTTTCCCCATTGACCACATTGTCACGGCTTCTGAAAACTCGATCAATTTAGTAGGAAATGATTTGCCGCGTAAAAAGCCATGCTGACGTCCTTCATTGCCCCATTCTCTTCCAAAAGAGATCGAATCCTCCCGGGCTCCCTATCGAACCCGGGGCCACATTTCTGCAAAGCAACACACCATCATCACCCCGCGTAAACGCTGAATGCCGGACGCAAGCACTGTATCTAAGCTCCTCGCCTTCATTTGTCACATGGGGACCTCGGCCACATATAGAACCTACGTCTGTCTTATTAGGAAGGTGGAGCGATTAGTGTAGGGACGTGTTCATCACAAAACCCGCATCCCTTCCTATCCCCATCCGACCATCCTATCTCCCATCACAGCGGCCCTGTCTCTCTCGCAATTTCCCCCGGCCTCTATATTCCCAGTCCCCCGTCCCCCTCTCTCCCCACTCCTCCGAGCCTCTTTCCCCACTCCTCCGGTCATCGCTCAAAATGTCCCATAAACTTATATCCCCTATTCCTCTGGTCTTCTCTCCTCAACATCTCTCCCCCGTCACACCGCTCAATTTCTCGCCTCCACCTCTTCCTCTCTCCCCGTCACCACGCAACGTCTCCCCTTTGCGCTCCTCGCTCACCTTCACACCGCTCCCTCTGCCCTCTTCTTATCCCTATCTGCCCATCGTTGCTTCCTCTCCAGTTCTCACCGTCATACCGCCCCCCTACTCCGCTCACATTCTCACTCTCCCCCACAGTCTGGTGACCTAAAATGATCATAATTTCTGTGCCTCGGAGCAAGCCTAGCGAGACCCGGGCTACATCTACTTCTACCAAAGAGTGACAGGTTGAGAATCCTCTAGTCATCCTTTTATTGTGCAGACCCAGCAGAAGCATTCCCTCTGGGAGGTGTGTGAATGGCGGGGAGGGGAGGGTTGCGCACTGTCTAACTTTGGAAATAGACAGGAGAAACCGGAACTGCCGAAGTTTGGGTGCCGGGTGTGCGAAGTGGATCTTAGGTTCTGAACACTAAGATTCCGAAGCCCGGAGTCGGGGGAGATTACAAGAAATGGAGCCCCATCAGGAGGGAGGTCGAACTGGGAGAAGGGCACATCAGACGAACCAGCCCCAAGTGGGAGATTGGACAATCATTCTGGGGATGCTGAAACCAGAAGGACCATATTCAAGAGGCATACCTCAACCGCAGATGGAGATGGCACGATTGGTCCCAGGGCGACGTTACTCGAGAACGGTTCCCACTGCGGACGGAAATGGGGCGACTGGGTAAATGTGAGACATCTCGCAGCGACGGGATGGAGGTGCCGGAGCGGAGCTGTCGATGGGATCTTCCGTCCGGGACTGGAAGATGCGGCGGTGAATGTCAGGGGCCGGAGCCCGGACGGTAGAGACAGCAGCCGACTCTGGGATGCGCTCAGGACGCTGATTTATGAATGATCTGAAGCATAGAGGTGACCGGATATTTCACCGCGCTCTTCACTTTCTCCCGGAAATTGGCCTGTGTCGCCGCGTAAATAAATGTGTTCGAGCAACAGTTGAGATTTCTCAGCAAATACCCCATTTTGTGAAAGATCCATTCAGAATCATTCCAATCTGCATTGTCTTCTGTGATCTGATAATAGACGAAGTGTGCCACATTTGTCAGCCACAGGAGGATGAAGCTGCCGGAGATGGTGAAGAGTAAAACCACAGACCTCCTCCTGCTCTCCATCTCCGGGTCACTGCGCTTCTCCCCCTTGCTCTCACCCCTCAGCCCCTGACGGACCCGACTGGCCACTAAAATGTGCCGGACTGTCAGAGAGTTGAGCAGCAGGATCACAGCGAAAGGGAGGAGCGGCGTTAGAGCCGTGTCGAACCAGTCAAACGTCACCCACCCGGGGTCAGTGAAAACACTTTCCTTCATGACACAGAGCCACGGGACATTTTCGATGATCCTCCAGGGTTCATATGTGAAGTAGCGGGGAACGTTTTTCAGACAGAGCAGAACGCCGGCTGTTGCTAGAACCGCAGCCGCAGTTTTCCCGGTGCAATATTTAGTTTTCAGCTTCTGGCAACAAATGGCGACAAAGCGATCAAATGTGAAAGTCACGGTGAACCAGACAGAACAGTCTGTAGCTGCAGTCGCCAGTACAAGGTTAACACGGCACACAGGGGTGATGGACAGGAAACTCCAATAAAAGTAATGAACTCGGATCTGATACAAAATGACCTCGGTGATCAGGGTGAGTAGATCGGCCGCTGCCATGGCCACCAGGTAGCGAGTGGTGCAGGTGGAGAGGCCGCACTTTCCCTGGGACAGGATCACAATCGCCACTAAATTCACTGCGGAAAGAGAAGGGGACGGACACTGGGCATTACTGAACACGGTCTCCGGTGCTGGACACCGGCTCCACTTTCAGCTAAAGCACAAGAGTGTTAAGATTCGGTGCGCGGCTGCAAGTTTAACAATGTCAGGCCCGGCTCCGACTGTGCCTGACCGGCCTGCTTCAGGGGGAAAGAGATGAGGCGACGTGCGGGGTAAAGGGCGGGGAGGGAACGAGCAACCACCCGCTACCATCGGCGGAATGGTCTTTTTATATTTAACCCTGCTCACATTCTCTTATGGGGCAGCTTTCACAGACTTAACCGTGACCGGCCGTTTAACCAGAGCTCTGGGAACTCGGCTGCTGATGCGGACGAGGAGGGTTCCAATAGACAATAGACAATAGACAATAGGTGCAGGAGTAGGCCATTCAGCCCTTCGAGCCAGCACCGCCATTCAATGCGATCATGGCTGATCACTCTCAATCAGTACCCCGTTCCTGCCTTCTCCCCATACCCCCTCAC